>NC_089795.1:41885267-41907767 GCF_040412425.1 Macrobrachium rosenbergii
ATAAATATAAATATAAAAAATCTGGGTGAGAGGAGATGGGGAACGGGCTTATGCAATCCTAGACAATTTAGTGCTGTGATTTTTTATTCTGAAGTTCGAGAGAAACACTGAAATTGAGTAAGATGCTAATGATTTAACTACAATCTAAATCAGTTGGTTGTACCCACTGGCTACCGTTTACCCTAAAATAATATTAATTTATAATTTTTCAGCTATACTGCACCCACTATCAGGTTAACGCTGGCACAGGTCAGAGGTCGAATGAAGGGGGTACTCGGTGATGAAGAGGTTGAAAACGACACTTAGTTTAATACCGAAGGTATCTGAATTTAACTTAAAAGAAAACCTCATCCTAAAAAGCAAGAAAAGAAAGTGGAGGTCAAATTGAGAGAGAGAGAGAGAGAGAGAGAGAGAGAGAGAGAGAGAGAGAGAGAATAAACGGAAGCAGAGGGGGATTTCCTGTGCTTAAATTAGAGGAAAGAAATCTATTCAAGAGAACGTAACAAAGCTGCCAGATAACATTTCTTGTTGATGTGAGTTAAACATTTTTTTTATTATTTTTCAGTAAAATGCTCTGCATAAGTGACGAAGTCAGTAGGTGTCAACTTTGTTTAAGCGGAAGAAAATCAGGAGAAGGTTTACCTGTGACATTATATAAATATATACCTTGCAAAAATGGCGGTGATTCAACAACTTTACCTATTTGTCTGTAATGTTTTCAGCTTCTCGTAGTTATACAGTATACAAAGTACACAAATACGTATAACGCACAAATGTACAACAAAACATACATACATACATACATACATACATATACATATATATATATATATATATATATATATATATATATATATATATATATATATATATATATATATATATATATATATATATACATACATACATACATATATATATTATGTATTGGTAATGAAAGTAATATAAGTTTATTTCTTGTAGACCCATTTATTTACAGTAAAGTATTTTTTTAAAGTTTTGTTAAATTTTGTTTATTTCCTTTATTTCGGTGATGCTTGAAGGTTGGACTCAGTTCTTTCACCTCCCCTCAACGGTAGTTGTATTTGAATAGACACATCACTAATGTAAGAATGTTTCTCTTTTTTTATGATTATTTTCACGCTTGTTGGGGATGGTCTGGTTCTTTGTCGCCCGCTGCCGGCTCTTCCTGCAAGTGTTGTGGAGTTTTTGGGTGACGTTTCCAAACTAGTGTGTCAGCGGTCCCGCTTTAGAGGTTGTCTGGCACTTTTTGCTTCTGAAGGCAGATTCTCAAGCTTTGTATGTATTGAGGCACTATTGCGACGTCTGGTGGTGGTGCCAACTCCTCTGTCACCTTGTGAACCGTGTGCTCTATCGGCGCCTACCTGATACTACCCCTTATACCAAACATTTCCCCTGGGCCCTGCCGAGTGTCCCGTGTGGTGTAATTGCGTCTGCCTTCTGCCTCACCTTCAGCCTGCTAGTATTCTGGGGCCGTTACGGGCCTCCCAACGCCGAAGAAAAGAGTAAGATCAATTTGATGGGTGTTTTAATCTTCCCTACCTTCTTATGGATGTTCAGCGGACGCCGTACTGAGTGTCATTAGTGAATTTAAGGACGACGCTCTACTGTTGCATTCCACGTGTTTATTTGTAAAGAGACAATTTATCACTGTGTATATTTATGAGTCTTCAGTTATGGAAATGTTCATGTTAAAAGTATGTTATTTTGCAACTGTCTTGGCAAATAGTTCTTATTAGGCTTAAGGATATTTCTTTTCTGATGCTTTTCCTATCGTGTTAGGGTAATTTATTCCCAGGTGTAATTGTTGCTTTCTACCTTTTACTTATTCCTTTTTATTTATCTGTTGGGGAAAAGTAAGCAGGGCGAATAGTAGTTTTGATTGTGTGTTGTTGTTGCGAGTGTTTTCCTCACTCGTTCCAGTTTTCAAGCGGAGCATCTTTTAGGTTTAAAGTAACTGTTTTCTCCTTGTATATTCTTAACCTCCTCTTTCTGAGACACTGCATTGAACTGCTTGTTGTCTGGCAGAGTGTCCTACCAATTATTCTTACTAATACGGATTAATAATTAAGAAAAAGAACCTGAAAGTACCAAGAACCCAATAAGATCTAGGATCATGACAATATATATATATATATATATATATATATATATATATATATATATATATATATATATATATATATATATATATATATATATATATATATATATATTCTTCTTCTTTTTTTTTTTAACGTGCTTTTATTCCCATTTTGTATGGGGTAAGCACGATGCCTTCTTTGAAGGACTTTTGATTTGGCTTTGGGGTAGACCTGTGGTCTCGATCGGCTGCCCTGCCTGACATCGCTTAGACCCCGGTACGTATGTTTCATGTATCATACCAGACCCAACGCCCTTTCTTCCCAGCAGCGAGAAGTTATTGCGCGGGTATGGCGAGAGTTCGAGACGTGTGAGATGTTTGTTATGTTTTTAGAAGGTGTTGTAGTGGCTTTGTTTTGTGTGTGTATTTAGTCTGTAACATCCATTTGCTTTTTAAGCAAACCTATCCGTTGATTACATATATAATCCCGGGATGTCTACACGGATAGCAAAGTGTCTGCCTCTCTGATCAGCCGGCTTGCGGATTGAACCCGCGCCACAGACCTCTACGAAGTCCGAAGCTGCTGCTGTAACCGACTGAGCCATCGAGGCTCATATATATATATATATATATATATATATATATATATATATATATATATATATATATATATATATATATATATATATATATATATATATATATATATAAATATATATTATTCACGCATAAAATATACATACAATAAATATATATATATATATATATATACATCTTATAATTACATTACTTATGAATGTACATATATCTATATGTACATATATATATATATATATACACACACACACACACACACATATATATATATATATATATATATATATATATATAATAATAATAATAATAATAATAATAATAATAATAATAATAATAATAATTAAAAGCCTCTCTACAAAATGAAGACCAACATGAACACAGCACACGCGGAACACCCCGGCATATTGAACATATTTGCGCGCGGGCAGACGCGCGCGTTCCCACATCTCCAGAATCTCCAAAGAAGGCTTCAAGAGGTTATCGTGAATACTTCACCTTTGGTTTCCAAGAAATCCTCAGCCTCAGGGATAGGAGAAGGAGAAGAAAAAGCAGGAACAGAAAATGAATAAAAAAGGGAAAAAGGTGGGATGTAAAGATACGAAGGGAAAGGGAAGTAGACACAGGTGCAGAGAGTTAAAAATACGAAGGAAAATGTATAAAACATGAACTGAAGGGGATAGATAATGAAAGAGGAGAGAGAAATGAAAAATGAAGTAACAGAGGAAGTAGGCGATGGAAAACTGCAACAAAATCGACGAATCAATACCCTTACAGGTTTGTTTCAGAAGTACACAGATTACTAATAATTACTTTAATACTTATTTTAATCTCTAATGGAAGATGTCCCTAGTAACACTAGCTTAATCCTTCAAGGATCACACAAATGAATTTTTAACACAATATTCTTTTTTGAGATGGCAGAAAATATCCACAGCCAATATCATTTTCAACTATGGACGATACCGAGCATGAGTTTCTGCTAACCACGAACGGCTTCAGTGATATCGTCAGCTCCAAAAAAGACTGCACACACACACACACACACACACATATATATATATATACTGTATATATATAGTATACATATAATACATAAAATGTTACAAGCCCATCTTGAATTTACTAACGAACCTGAAAGTACAATCATTATAAAATTAACTAAAAATTTTCATATTTCGGAAGCAAGAAAAAAAAATCAAGATCAGAATCAGATTAATTATTTTGGGATAAAATAAGCAATATGTGAGATTATGGAAAATGTTGAAGATATGGGTTCATCCTCGATTCACGAGCAGAAATTACGGCACTGCTCGAATTTAAAAGCTACATCACAGGAATGTTTTCTTCAATAAGATTTCTACACGCTGTTCTTATGTACAAAGATTAAGGATGATAGCGGAGTAAATGACAGTAGGAAGACGAAATAATAACAGTAAGTGGTGAGATAAGGAAACGAGAGAGAGAGAGAGAGAGAGAGAGAGAGAGAGAGAGAGAGAGAGAGAGAGAGAGAGAGAGAGAGAGACTCTCTGATGGATAATCAGTCAGGAGGATGCATACGGTAGTCAAGAAGAGAGTGAGAGATCAAAAGAATGCCATTGACAAAAATAGGGGGACGAAGGTAAGCAAGAACTTTAGGGCGAACTTATTCTGAAGGTAAGTAACTCCAGAAAGGTTAATGAATAAAAGGGTTCTCGGAACAGAAAATGTTAATAGTGAGATGATGTCTGAGAAAAGGCATTCCCGAGTCGAGGGAGGGGAGTATTTTAAAAGACTTATTGAAGGTGAATGACAAGAACGAGGAACAGCTGAATGCTGTAGGAATGAAAGGAGATAGTTAAGGTTTGATAACGCTGATTGAAGTGAATGTAGAGGACGTAAGGATGGTAATTAAGAGGCTGAAGAATGGAGAGACACCGGGTGTTGATCAGACTGCAAGATTGATGTTGCGGTACAGTGGTGATATTGTACTGCGTGGCTGGCCGGGATGTTTTAAGGTGTGCCTGAAAGAGGGAAAGGTTTCAAAGGGACCCCGAAGGTGATGGGAGCGACTGTAGGAATGAAGTGAATATAAAGTTACTTCGTATATTAAGGAAGGTGTATGGTAAAGTTTAAATGAAAAAACAAAGATAGGTGACTTAAAAATTGACAGGGGAAGGACAGTGTTGGTAGAGCTGTGTACATAAAGTTTTCGGCTTGAATAATGCATATGAGAAATTTAAAAATAAAAGGAAAAGGGTATATGTATGTATGTATATATGTGTATATATATATATATATATATATATATATATATATATATATATATATATATATATATATATGTGTGTGTGTGTGTGTGTGTGTGTGTGTGTGTGTACATATGTGTTATTAACGACTGAGATATAAAAAAATACATCAAAATACACATGCAAAGGGATACAAGAAAGATGGACATAAAAGTCATAGCAAGCTTGCACGGGCAGAACGACCCACTAAAAAAGGGACGGATGAAAGAAAGAAAGAGAGAAGGAAAGAGATAAGAAAAAAAGGGGGAAGGAAATAAAGCTAACAACATCTTCCGCAGCCGCGAGAGAAAATCCAACACCGAGGGAACCAACATCCAATTTCGTTAATGGCAGAGGTGACCAAAAAGGAAGACATGGACACAAACACCGAGAAACACCCTCACAAAGAGATGCCTTTTAAAAAGAGAACCCTCCACCTTACCTAACCCCGCCCCCCCCAAGGAGACGAGGGACAGGGTGAGGGGGGGGACCCTCTGAACATGACTTTTCATGGGGATAATAGGACCCCGATGACCAGTCCCCAAGAATTAAATGAACGGACGCCATTGTGTGTGTGTGCGTGTGTGTGTGTGGAAATATACTGGCTTTGCGGGTGGAATCTCGTTTTTCTTTAGCCTCGCTCTTCCGACGGAATTAAAATCTTTCTGTGGTTTGGTCAAGGAAAACCGGGTGTGGGTTTTCCTTCTATTTCATGGTGCCTGAAATTGTGCGCGTACACACACACACACACACACACACACACACACATATATATATATATATATATATATATATATATATATATATATATATATATATATATATATATATATTGGGCAAGTCTCAGCTCACCTGCTATATTCCGTCGACTGCTTCCGGCCTGACTACCCACCAGTTCACTTGAAAGCAAATGGTACTCTCTCTCTCTCTCTCTCTCTCTCTCTCTCTCTCTCTCTCTCTCTCTCTCTATATATATATATATATATATATATATATATA
The DNA here is from genome assembly GCF_040412425.1 of Macrobrachium rosenbergii. NCBI lineage: Eukaryota > Metazoa > Arthropoda > Malacostraca > Decapoda > Palaemonidae > Macrobrachium > Macrobrachium rosenbergii. The sequence goes on from NC_089795.1 coordinate 41,891,232, forward strand.
TATATATATATATATATATATATATATATATAAATAACCTATAATTTTTCACGTACGAAAAATCACATTTAATCAACCGAAATCATTCTAAATTAGCAAGCATGTAACTAAAATAAAGATGTGTCGGAAAATCTAGACAAAACCACTTACTTATTTTCCCACCAATTGGAGACCACCACTTCTAACTTAATGCGTTATCTTTTCTGAAAAAAATTACCTTCCTAGCGATCCACGTTGTGGCAGGTTTATCGTTTTGGAAAGATCATCATGGTTAAAATATGTTAGAGGCTGCACCTCGTTGGTATAGTTCTCGGCTAGCGCTCTGCTGGGCCGGCGTTCGAGTCTCCGGCCGGCCAATGAAGAATTAGAGGAATTTATTTCTGGTGATAGAAATTCATTTCTCGCTATAATGTGGTTCGGATTCCACAATAAGCTGTAGGTCCCGTTGCTAGGTAACCAATTGGTTGTTAGCCACGTAAAATAAGTCTAATCCTTCGGGCCAACCCTAGGAGAGCTGTTAATCAGCTCAGTGGTCTGGTTAAACTAAGGTATACTTTTGCACTGCAGCTTCCTTAAATGTTAATTCCCACTCTTTTATTTGGGCATGACAGTGGACAAGAATTGATTTTCAAGAACCACAGTCAAGGCCAACTTTGTGGACGCTCAATCATCGATCGGGTTGCTCAACAAATGTAAAAGGCAAAGCGCAAATCACACTTCACTTGAATGTTTCTACAATTTCCACCGGACAAGGGCATATGCCAGCGGTTCCACAGGTCTTTGAATTATATGAAAATAGCATAAACATCACGAAACCACCTGACCAACAAACCACGAGAGACATTCTACCAAACGCCAACCATTCCACCAAAGCCATCGGGAAGGGAGATCGTAATTCATGATCTTCAAAAGCTCTTTTCTGTATTTATCAAAAAGCTAAACAAAAAAACCAACAAACTTTACTCTGAATCATGGGCGCAAGAAACCTGGACCCTGTTCCCAAAATCCAAGGGACATCTCCAAAATTATAAGACGGGTTTCTATTCTATCAGGTCATATTTCAGGTCAAGTGGGTCATTTGTAACGTTGCTTTTATGACTGTGGCAAGGCTCACTTTTTAATATACAGAATAAGATCATCCAGACCGTGCTAAAAATCATTTAAACAGCCATTAAAGATAGTAGCAAGGAATGCAGATAATCTTAATAACAGTAGCATTTGGTAGATAAGTTAAATAACGATACAAAATAAATTCTCTGGAATTTAGTGGCCAGAATCATTGTCGAGAATATGTTACTCAACGGAAGAGGAAAGATGGTCCTCTGGGAAATACTTTCACCTGGTATACTTACATACACACCTGCACACAAGACACAGACACAGACACACACATGTAAAAAGAGTTACTAGAGTTTCTCCTGAAACGGCAGACGAAACAGTAGCCTACTGAACCACACAGTAAAATTATGCAATAAAATTATACAATAAAATAAAACCCAAGGTCAAAACTGAATACAGAGTAAAATCATATTCTTCTTCTTTTAAAGTGCTTTTTCCCATTTTTTGTATGGGGTAAGCACGATGCCTTCTTCGAAGGACTTTGATTTGGCTTTTGGGGTAGACCGTAGTCTCGATCGGCTCCCCTGCCTGACATCGCTTAGATCCCGGTAGCGAATGTACATGTATCGTACCAAATCCCCAGCTCCCTTATAATAAAATAAAATCCAAGGTCCAAACTGCATACAGAGTAAAATTATACTATAAAATAAAATCCAAGGTAAAAAACTGAATATAGAGTAAAATATACAATAAAATAAAATCCAAGGTCAAAAACTGAAAATGGAGTAAAATTATACAATAAAATAAAATCCAAGGTCAAAAACTGAATATAGAGTAAAATTATACAAAAAAATAAAATCCAAGGTCAAAACTGAATACAGAGTAAAATTATGCAATAAAATAAAACCCAAGGTCAAAACTGAATACAGAGTAAAATTATACAAAAACTGTATATAGAGTAAAATTCGACGATAAAATAAAATCCAAGGTCAAAACTGAATATAGAGTCAAATTCTACGATAAAATAAAATCCAAACTCAAAACATCTTTAGCAACTAAATGGAAACAAACAAACATCATCATCCCACAACTGCTGTCACCACTTGCGTTTCAGTTGCAACTATGGCAACCCGGACGATCCTTGCATCGCCAGTACTGAAGGAAATAGGGAAGTACAAGGGATTGGCTGGTAATTCTGAACACTAACACAGACGGGACAAATCTCTGATAGTGTTGTCACATTAAATTTTCATTATATTCTTGTATTTTTGTTTTAACACGTTTCTTATCAGTTTCATATCATCAATAAAACACTGATATTCTGTGCAAGTGTGAGAAGCTCTCTCACTCTCTCTCTCTCTCTCTCTCTCTCTCTCTCTCTCTATATATATATATATATATATATATATATATATGCATATATATATATACATAATTTAATCTATATCTATATATACGTGTGTGCATGTATACATATATGCATATATATATATATATATATATATATATATATATATATATAATATATATATATATATATATATATAATCTATTTATCATCGAGGCCAAAATAACACCAAATGTAACAAGAAACATCCTATATATATATATATATATATATATATATATATATATATATATATATATATATATATATATATATATTACGAGAAACCTTTATGAAACCTTTCAAACAAAATGATAATCACAAAATCCAAATATGCACCTCAAACCGACGAAGAGAGAGAGAGAGAGAGAGAGAGAGAGAGAGAGAGAGAGAGAGAGAGAGAGAGAGAGAGAGAGAGAGAATTCCCATCGACTCAACCACAAGCAACTCACGTTTTCGTAACAAGAAATCAGTTACCTCTCAATCTCCCTTCTCTCAAATTCCCCGACCGTTCATTGAGGAAGGGGGAGAAACTCGAGGAAAAAAAAAGTATTATGCAAATATCCAGCGGGAGAGGGCAAGCAAGGTCATTCGAGCGAAGACTTTCAACGAGCTCCCAGGGAAATAACGTCGTCCCGTCGTAAAGTTCAATTCGCGTGTAACCACACTTTACGTAAAACCCCCACAAAAAAAGAAAGAAAGAAAAAAGTGGGACAAACAGGACACAAAACTTGCAATTGGAACGTGTCACTGCTTGTGACAAAGTATACGCTAACGTTCTTTTTCTCTTTTTTATTTAAGAGTTTTATGAAGCAATTTTACGATCATTTTTTTTATTACGTTTCTACACACTGAAATGAAACGCTTCTTATTATTATTATTATTATTTTTAATGTAAACGCATTCCTAAGCAAACACCCATCAGAATTACGATGATAATCATGATTAAAATTACTCTCTCTATTATTTTTCCCAGTACATGTATCTCGTAATGAATAAGCATAAGAATCACAGAACGCATTACGTATGCATGAAAAAGATAGAAGATAACTAAAGTAACATGAATGTGAAAATAGCAAAGTGACATATATATATATATATACACTGTATATATATACAGTATATATATATATATATATATATATATATATATATATATATATATATATATATATATATATATATATATATATATATATATATATATATATATATATATATATATATATAATGAGAACAAGAGAACAATAATGCATCCAGTTGTTACTCGACTGAGGCGGGTGGCAGCCCTGAAGGAGAAATGCAAGGGGATAGCAAACACATCCCAGTTCCAATAAAGGAATATAAATTAACGGAGTAGACGGAATACATCAAGAATGACTTTGATTAACGTCTTCAAAATAGACACTGAAGTTAATCCAAGGACTTAATTACCGTGGCAAGGAGCTGAGGCCCAAAGAGGTTGGAGGAGGAGGAGGAGGAGGAGGAGGAGTGAGGTGTCTGTGTGTGTGATAAAAGGACAGTCTTAGACTGCAACCAAGGAAGGACTGAGGAGGGGTGGGGAAATGAGAAGGGGGAGGGGAGGGGAGTGGCTGCTGGTTTTAGAACCTCGAGGGATCCGGCGAAACCCAGATAAGCTTCGTTACTAGATAACACGCCTTCTCTCTCTCTCTCTTCTCTCTCTCTCTTTCAGGCTTGTTTTGCGTAAGGTACTTTGATATACTGTATTTCTCTCATTTATTTCCTTTGCAAGTTATTTAGTGTACCTCTTTCTCTCTCTCTCTGGGTTTCAAACACAATTAATTAAATATCAGCTGACCATATTTACATATATTCAATAACAAAGACATTTCTCAAAGTATTTTAATCGAAACCAATTAATGAGAGAGAGAGAGAATCATGACCGATCCCTTTTCAGTGAGGGTCAAGAATTACCTCGGTAAAGTTCAAATTGAAATTGATGGGTATTGTATTTTGAGACAGTGCATAACCTCTGCTTTTTTTATTACCAATCTCTCTCTCTCTCTCTCTCTCTCTCTCTCTCCATCAAGGACTACAGCCCCAAAACAGTCGACTGACCACCGTCACTACCCTATTCACTGACTAGGCCAGCAGAAACCCAATTTATTGAAAGGGGACATCCTCAGATAATTTTTCCCTCATTTTTTCTTTCTTGAAATCTTCAGCTAAAAAAGTTTGTGGACAGAGTCAACAGACTATAAACCCAAGAGGGCTCCAAAGGGAAATCAAAGGGAAATCAGCCTGCATAGAGAGAGAAGTTATAGGAAGAGGTGGTAAATAAATAAATGACAGAGCAGATAATAAAACCGATACATCTGAATTCAGAAGACGTCAGCAGCAGAGAGCAAGAATGAATTTACTCCTCGCTTAAATATTTGGAGATCAGAAGATTCCACAACTGCACTAGGTAAACTAATTCATATTTTAGTTGCAGCTAAGACATAACTCCAAGCAAACTGAGTAGTATTACACCTAAATGCTGGTCACATCGTTTGTCTACAATCCAACCCAAGACCTCCCGTTTCAGTCACTGAACTTACCAGGAGACAAGACAAAAAATAATTACGTGGTTCTGAGGCATTTGAGAGAGAGAGAGAGAGAGAGAGAGAGAGAGAGAGAGAGAGAGAGAGAGAGAGAGAGAGAGAGAGAAGTCCAGGTCCCCTCCTTACCTGATTCTGAAGTATAAGAGAGAGAGAGAGAGAGAGAGAGAGAGAGAGAGAGAGAGAGAGAGAGAGAGAGATAGGATCGCAAACTCTCCAGGCCCCTCCTTACCTGATTTTGAGGTAAACGAGAGAGAGAGAGAGAGGGAGAGAGAGAAGACTGCAGACCGCCCAGGCCCCTCCTTACCTGATTCTGAGGTAGACGAGGACGATGATGACGAAGAAGATGATGAAGAGGAATGGGACGAACTCTCCGAGACGGATCGTCGCTTGCCCATCATTTCCATATCGAGGTGGGGAACGAAGTGGTGGCTGAGAGACTCCAGCCGCCGCCTTAGAAACCGCTGTTCTCTGGCTAGGAAGTCTTTGTGGGCGGATTGCTTCCTCTCTTTGTCTTCCAAATTCTGTAGGGGGGAGGAGAAAAAATAATAATAATAATAATAATAATAATAATAATAATAATAATAATAATAATAATAATAATAATAATAATGGAGAAACAAATCCACAGTTATATAAATGTGAACAGGGAAATCGAACAGATTCCCGAGAGCTCTCTCTGTACAGATCTATCCTTACATATATGCACATTTACATAACTGTGAATTTATATCTTCATTTGAAGACTCATGCTACTGAGAGTATTTTTACTAATAATAATAATAATAATAATAATAATAATAATAATAATAATAATAATAATAATAATAATAATAATAATAATGGGATAAACTTACATGAAATTAAAAAGCATTCGAAGCTTATCCCGTAAAGAAAAATTGCATTTAGATATGGACCCACCTCAAAATGTACTAAATCTTCATTGAATCTACCCGACACAGACATACACACACATGCACAAAAACTGGACACAAATGTCTTATTAGTCTGAATATAAATCTGGAAACTCTGTAATTCGGTCTTTGGACTAAAGTACTGAAGTACTTCACTAATAAAAATGACGTAAAATGATCCTATCTGTGAATTAATACATTAAGGGTACCATTCAGTGATAAAAACGACGAAAAATTATCATGTATGTGGAATAATATATAAGAGACAAAAAAATGATCATGTTTGCGGAATAATGTATTAAGGGTACAATTCAGTGACAGATAAAAAATTAACGTGTCAGTGGATTAACATATTAAGGGTACCTTTCAGTAACAAAAATGACAAAAAATTATCGTTCTGTGGATTAATATATTGAGGGTAGCATTCAGTGATAAAAATGGCAAGAATTATCGCGTCTGTGGACTAATATATTAAGGGTACCATTCAGTGACAAACATGACAAAAAATTATCAAGTCTGTGGATTAATATATTAAGGGTACCATTCAGTGATAAAAATGAAAATAAAAATGACCGTGTCGGTGGATTAACCAATTAAGGGTACCTTTCAGTACAAAAAATGACAAAAAATGATCATGGCTGTGGATGACTGTTTTAAGGGTACAATTCAGCGATAAAAATGACAAAAAATAATCGTGTCTGTTGATTAACCTATTAAGGTACCTTTCAGTAAAAAAAAATTACAAAAAATGAAAGTGTCTGTGGCTTAACATTTCAAGGGTACCATTCAGTGATAAAAGTGACAAAAAATCCTCGTGACTGTGGTTTAATATATTAAGGGTACATTTTAGTAACAGAAAAAATGACAAAAAAATTTTCGTTGGCATTTTCCCAAGGGCCACACACCGCTGCATCTTCCTCTCCCTGTCGAAGTTCTCCCTCTAATGCCTTTCTCCACTCCACTGCCTTCATGAATTGTCACGTCAGATTTTCATTAAAGCCACAAAACTATTCGGTTCCATTCCATTTTAAAATTCATTTTTTTCCCAGAAAGTACAGCCTCCTCCCCTTCCCAATCTCATTAATCAATCCCAAACCAAGCTATGATAAAATCATTAATATCTATAAGGATCCATTGAGAATCCTTTTACACCACACACACACATATATACAGTATATATATATATATATATATATATATATATATATATACTGTATATATAAATATTTTTTTGCAAGAGAAAAAGGAAATAATAAAAGGTTTAAGTACCTAGCGCTTTGTGTACTGAATAGCCACTTCTTAAGGGTGCAGTACCCTGACAAAGAGTATATTAAATATAAGAAAGTGCTTTTTTGTCATTTTCTTCTGTCTCTTGCAGTACATTTAGTCATGTGATCATTGTGACGGTATAGCTTACAGTATATATGTATGCATATACTGTATATATATATATATATATATATATATATATATATATATATATATATATTATATATATAGTCACACTTTTTATTAAACAAGTAGTTCCAGAGTTAAACAGTCAAACGACCCCCACCTCTATCTTCTTGGCATCAACTTACTTTTAACTTACGTATCTTGTCACTGCCACTCGTCCTCCCTCCTATTCCGTGAGAGGTACTTAGCATTTCACTTTTAGTTTTTTAGTTTCTTTTTAAATAAACTAACTTTTATAATTAAAATTAGTCGAGCCGATTTTATATTATTTAATATTTGTATGTTTCAGCCTGACTGATGATGCGGCTTGGCCTCGAAGCGTTGTCAAATAAATGATGAAATGCTGCAAGACGTCTCCTGCTGGCGCCCTCTGCTGTATGTATATATATATATATATATATATATATATATATATATATATATATATATATATATATATATATATATATATATATATATATACAAACATACAGAGCTCCGTGGAACTGACTACATTGCCAGCAGCATGAGTCGTAGCGTGCGTTATCAAAGGCCCCTCTACTTTCGTTTAGATCCTTTAGTTCCAAATATCTCTCCCGAGACCTACCTATATCACAAACTCGCGCCCCGCTGGGTGTTTTATTTTCTCGAACAAAAGTAGGAAAAAAACAAATTCCATTCCCCAAGGTCGGACTTTGTGGGCAAGGTAAGGTAAGGCTTAGAGAGCATCTTGGAATACCGTGATGTTGTTACATTAGGGAGGCAAAGGAGCCTACATGTGTCCAGACGTGTCGTATGTCTTACCGTAGGCCTAACACAGCAGCAGTCAGTAGCCGCGGACAGTCCACAGAAAGGCTTTATGAGTTGCCGTATTGCAACGGTATTATGTTTGGAGGGATAGGCCTACAGGAGTACTTGCAATGACAAAAGTGAATTATGGTTAGCAATGATATATTTGGCGGAATAGGCCTAGAGAAATACTTGCAAAATGAAAAGTATATCATGGTCTTACAATTTCCTTTTAAATATCTGTATCTATCTATCTATCTATCTATCTATCTATCTACACACACACACATATATATTATATATATCTATATCTATACACATATCTATATCTATCTACATGTGCGTGAATAGATAGATACAAATATTTAAAAAGAAATATATGCGCAAGGAAGTATGTCCTTTATAATTACTTTCTCGGGGAAGGTTCTGTGTGAATACGTTGAATGATTAAATGGTTATGCGTGGCATTACTCGTAAACTTTTCATTATGTACACAACGAATGTATTGATTAGTTGATTAATTAAAATATTTGCTGACGCCACCTGCTCCCATCTCAAAATGTCACTGAAATTTTCCTTAAATTAGTTTTGTTTTTATTCTTGAGAGTTTGACACTTTTTCTTATGTTCATGCAAAGTTGAGATGAGCAATTCTTATCTTCTGTTTTTACTTTCCTTTTTCTATTTATGATGTCTTAGCGATTTTCTTAGTTTGAAATTTGCGCCTATGTTAATTTTCAATAACTCCCTGCTTATTTGCCATTAGCATATTTCTCTGTATTGTCTTTATATTGATATCTCTTTTGTCTTTGTCTTGATATATGAGGCATTCAAACCAATTTAAATGAAAAGAAACTGAATATAAAATTTAGGCTATCTTAATGAGAATAAAACTGTTTTGAAAGGTGTAACAGGAGGAAAACTTTTGAGTTTCAAATTATTAGGAGAGGGTGGAAAGAAAGACGGAAGAAACCAATATGAACGAAGGTACAGTAAAAGGAATTAAATGAGGGGACGAAGAAACTGAGACGGCGTGAGCTAACCGACGGCTAACCCGCTAAGGGCCCAAATGAATAGATGACCATTCCGCGAGTCTCATTTTTCCGACATTGTCACCCAACGAAGAGCCAGACATTACAGACCCGTTGTGAAGAAAGTAACTGTATATATATTTCTCCTGACGAGGTTCTCTCCTGAAGCAGACGTCTTCTGCTTTCCTCTTGGGGTGAATCTCATTACGGCAAGAGAGAATGAGGATGAGGACTTCCTCGGCCTGCCGTCCGTCCACGCTCCTGAAGAAGCACTCCTACGAGGGCCAATACCCAAAATGAACACATGCTCCCATTTCTCACGCAGACTGTGCCGCTCCATCTGGTTGCAATAGTAAAAGCACTTTGCCCTATACAGCTCTCTCTCTCTCTCTCTCTCTCTCTCTCTCTCAATTAAATTAGCATTATCATAGGGGAACTAGGTAGACAAAACATACCAACTGTCATTCCATATACACCAGGTAGCCGTTGTAATGAAGGTGAATTCACATAACAGAAAGTTTTCAGAATTTTAATTTTTTAATATCCATCTACCTACCTACCTGTCTACATGCATACTATTATGCACACAGTCGAGTGCATATATATATATATATATATATATATATATATATATATATATATATATATATATATATATATATATATATATATATATATATATATATATAAAGTCGAAAATATATAGCTAATTGCAGTAAAATTTCTTTATAATTTTTCTTAAAAATAATTATTACTTTTTTGGTCAAGAATCTGCAGACTTTGAACAAAGGTCATTAAAATGACTACCGCTAGTTTCCCTGCATCAGTAATGACTAGTCTCCATCTCAATATGGAAAAGCTATATTAGATCTCTCCAGTTACACAAACATTCAGAATAGTCTCTCATCTCTCTGGAAAAAGCTACATTAGATCTCTCCTCACTCTCTCTCTCTCTCTCTCTCTCTCTCGTTAATTCTCTTCGTTGGAAAGGTATTTTTAAGTCTTTAGAAATCCTCTACTGACGCTCTTGCAAAGGACAGAGTATTTTCGGCGTTTCTCTTTTGTTTTGTGGATAGTGTGAGAATGCTGACATTTTGATGTTTCAAATCGAACTGAAGCCGCTTCTCTCTCTCTCTCTCTCTCTCTCTGCTGCCATTTCACTTACTTCTACCCAAAGACTATACGCCTGGTTTTTTCTTAATCGTTCATGTCTTGTATTTTTACGTATGCAGAGTTACCCCTCCCCCGTCTCTCTCTCTCTCTCTCAGTGCTCTCTCTTCTCAGTCTGTCTCCTGACCTTTTTCATCCTTCATTTAACAGAGAATATATTCAATGCAAAAACGTGTCATTTCAGAAAAAAATATATTTACTACAACCGAAAAAACAGTTGTTCCTGCTAAAAATATTGTAATGTAAAAAACCTTTGTCATTCCAAATGCAAAAATAATATATTTTTGGGACAAATTTGTTTTTATCTTGTAGAGAGCATATTGCTTCAAAAGAGTTCGACATTGTGAGGTAAATGTCTTTATTGTCAATAACAATGCTTATCATTTTATGTAAATATATTTGTTGCCAAAAAAAAAGCTTTTCACTCTACGGAAATCTTTTCTTGCAATGAAATGACACGCGTTTTATACATACATACATACATACTGTACATATATATGTATATGTGAATATATATACATATTTGTAAAGTATATGTCAGAGGTTCCCAAACTTTTTGTTCCTTGGTACCCCTTGGGCTTTTTTATAGGTTCCCATGTACCCCTAACATTAAAAATTAAGCTTAATTTTAAAAAAGAACATTTTAATATTTTGATATTTTAAATTTATGGAGTCTGCATGTGTAGATTACATAGGTATCTTAAATGGTGATAACAGAAATAAAGCAATTACTAAGGTAATTTATATTTTGATCCAGCACATACAACACATACCTTTTTATTATGATCCAAAACATTAATAAACAAAACTCAGATACAGCCGTGTGAAGTTTATAATAGTAAAAAACAAATGGTATTACCTTACTCCCAATAAATTTAAATAAAAGTTGTGCTAATCAACACGAGGAAATTGAGAAAAGTGCAATCTGAGTGCAGATTACAACACCATGTATTGTACAGTAGTAATTATTTTCTTCAGACCAAATGTACCCCCTGAAACGTGCAAATGTACCCCTGAGGGTACATGTACCCCAGTTTGGGAACCCCTGTGTGATAGTAATACATATGTCTAAACAGAAATGTATATCACCTTCCATTAAATATAACGCCTTTTACCCAATGAAAAATATATGTATCTGCACAAAACGGGAACTTCTTTTATTATTATTACAATAATATTTATTTCATCATGTTAGCGTTTCCCATACAACGTAAAACAAACTCATATCTTACATTCAAAACGTTATTATTTTGCACAAAGTATAGTGATGGAACAAATGAAAACGTTTCTTAGCCTAAGAAAAACATTTATTACTAAAAAGTGAAGTCTGCCACCCTATGGAAAATACGTTCACTGTAGCAACAACAAAATCTTTCACCGTCACCATCATCATCATCATCATCGTCACCATCAAAGCCTCGAACAGCAGTAGCATTGCTTTCATTACGAGTCTTTTTGATACTGGGAAAAATACGAAGTTCCAGCTGTTCAAATGATATTCTTCTTTTTTATCTGGATCTGAGAGACAGGATTGTATATAAGCAGTGTATTACTAGTGTGTATCTATCTATCTATCTATCTATATATATATATATATATATATATATATATATATATATATTGTATATATATATATATATATACACATACACACACATATGTAATATATACTATAAAATATATATATATATATATATATATATATATATATATATATATATATATAATTGATCAGCTATTAATGCGGAATTTTAATGCATCGTTCGTTCATCCTTGATTCGGGATCTAAAGCATTAACGTGACAGCAACTTCTGTTGTTTTTTATCCAAGAAAACACACTTTGTTCGCGAACAAGAGGAAATTTTTGAACATCCGGTACATACACCCAGTAACACATGGTTTACTTTATTAAAGAAATGCATCGTAACATCCGTAGTATTTTGAGAAATTCACACTGAGTGTTTGTACGTTTGCGTGACACTGTAAATGCGACTACCAATTCTTTTTGAAGTAGAATCTAACACACAGAGTTAGAATATCTGAACAAAAGCCACTCCAGCTACCACGCCTTTGTAAAAAAAAAAAAAAGATGGGATGCCAGAGGTAGGACAATCAGGGGCACTCAATGTCCAATCAAACTTCACTTTCAAATATACTCTAAGCGCAACTAGCGACCGAGCTGGATGGCATTCTCATCCTAACGACCAAGACGTCAGAAGCGTAGAAACTGCGTTCCCTGTTCATGATTGTAAGGAAATAACAAGCACGTATCGTTTCATGCTTGTTTAGTTCTCGTGCTGATTAATTTTTTCTTCTTCTTCTTCAGTCGAACGGGATGCTGAGTGGCAAATGGTTGTTAGTAATCAAAATTGTACTGAGTAGTATCCAGAAATACGCAGCCCCCAAAAATTTATCACTTAATATTTTGAAAACTAAAAACCAAACCAACATCGCCAAATGAATTTAGCGATGTTTGATTGTTGATGCTGCAACGTCAAAAATAATGACAGTCAATGCTAGGCGATCATTTCTGGCACGAGGCTTCACTAACTACAACACCAATATCGGTCTTGCAAGACTGAAAAGTGACACTGACATGAACAGAAAAGTGAAAGAGAATCGTTGAACATTAAAATAAAAAAATATATAAAGATATGTATGTCTGTATGTATACATATACAATATATAGCCTACATATGTATATATATAATTAAATATATATATATATATATATATATATATATATATATATATATATATATATATATATATATATATATATATATATATATATATATATATATATATATATATATATATATATATATATATATATATATATATATATATATATATGTACATTTATACTTTTATTCTTCTTCTCCTGAATCTCGACATGTCTTTCATCAATAAATCCGTTTCCATGGTAAATGACGATAAACAACACCAATCTCTCTCTCTCTCTCTCTCTCTCTCTCTCTCTCTCTCTCTCCAGGAATCGTCATTTTCCTAAGAATTTCGGGTGCGATACTTATTACTGCCGGAGGATACCTAAATGCTCCGGGAGATTACAGTTTCTCTTTAGATGAGTCAGACTACGACAAAATTGCTGGAAGTGCTACTATGATACCGTGAGGAAATGAATTATCTGGTGCTCAATCTATAATAAATAAAAAAAATATGTATATGTATATATATATATACACACAAACACAGTGTACAAATGTATAATATATAATGTACATATATTTGTATGTATTTGTACACACACACACATGCATATAAGTATAGTATATATATATATATATATATATATATATATATATATATATATATATATATATATATATATATATATATATATATATATATATATATATATATATATATATATTATATATATATATGCAATCAGCCAGAGAAGAGTGAAATGAAAAAACTTGAACAAGCGCTTTCATGTATTTCCACACCTCATCAGGGTTCGGATACACGTGCCAAAGAAACAAATACAGAGCGTATATATATATATATATATATATATATGAGGATAAAAGAAAAGCATCAACCCCTGCACTATGTAGAAAAAAAAAAGGAAGTGGATTCTAAAAAAAAAAAAAAAAAAAAAAAAAAAAAAAAAAAAACAGAACTCTACACAAATTTCTTTACAAAGCAGCGCTTTTACAACCTCCTCCTCCTCCGGCGACCCTCAAGCCTCACTGGGACCCGTTACCCTTAGCTTTGATTCCCGAAGCCTGCCTGTTGCAAGTGTCAGTGACGTTCGTCAAATTATTTATTTGTTTACATTTATATTTTCATCTATTTATTTGTTAATATATCTGTTTTTCTAATAACTGAATTCTTTTTTCTTTATTTCCCATTAACTTTTGTTACGTCGTTCGAATGCACCCAATATTCTTTTGAAGCTTGAATTTCAGGTCAATGGCCCCTTTGGCCTTGTTCCATACGAATAGGCTTCATCTTCTGAATAATAATAATAATAATAATAATAATAACAATAATAATAATAATAATAATAATAACAATAATAATAATATATCTACTTATTTACATTCTTTAACAAAACAAATGACATTAACCCTACATCCAAACCTGATCTTTTGTCCATAGAATCAAAATCCAAATAAAAAAAAAATCCCAAGAGAGAAACCCATTTTTTCTCTAAAACCTATAAATGGCTCACTAAGAGCCCAGAGAAATGGAAGCCATAAAACCCGGCTTAAGACTGGTGTATCGAAAGCGCCTCGGGGCGATCTCTACATTTTTAAAGCCATTACGATCCTTATGGCCTAATAAAAGGACGGATTTTTCATAGGAAGCCATAAAACATCGCATAAACTTGTCCGTGTGCTTAACGGCCAGTTCGCATGGCAGGGTTTATATTTATATATATATTTATATTTTTTTCAAAGGCATTTTATCCTTTTTTAGTTGCTAATAACAATAATAATAATAATAATAATAATAATAATAATAATAATAATAATAATAATAAAAATAAAATAAATATTTAATAATGATAATTTATTAAAAATTAATTTATTATTTTTTGAAATAATAATAATATTTAATAATAATAATAATAACAACAACAATAATAATAATAATAATAATAAATAATATAAATAATATTAATAATAATATAATAATTTACTAAAAATCAATGTTATTTTTTGAAATAATAATAATAATAATAATAATAATAATAATAATAATAATAATAATAATAATAATAATAATAATAAACGTTTTAGTCCTTTACTTAAGTTATAAGCACATTATTCCAGAAGAAATATAAATGTGTTTTAATTTGTTGCCTTTCCTCTCATATATCTTAATACTTTTTGATTTTCTTCTTCTTATTATTATTGTTATACTATACTATTACTATTATTATTATTATTATTATTATATTATTATTATTATTATTATTATTATTGTAATCCAACTACCATGAAAACTACTGGTATCTCATTTACATCGGATTTACCAATAACAACTGCACTGATTATTAATTCTATTTTCATAACAGAAGCTGACCACTTTCTTGAGACTGCTTAATAATTTTGCGGTAATATAAGATGGAGTCGAATTTATTAATAATTGACGGCAATGTAAGAGAGAGTCGAAACGCATACCATCCACCAGACCGAAGAAAGTTTAAGTTCATTCCGCTTACTTATATAGAGAAAAGTATTCCGAGAGGCTGACCCCAGGCTGGAAGACAGTAAATCCAGACCCAGTGACGTTACGTACCGTCTAGAAATTCGGATCAAGTCATTCTAAATCATTATACAAGGGTCAGTGTCTATGTGAATGTTATCCACAGAGCTACGGAAACGATGTGGAATTTAATAATTGAATTTTCTTTTAATTCCGAGTCCGATGAAACAGGCCACCTAATGTCTTTTCTACCTGATACACAGGTGAAATAATAAAAAAGTAAAAATATGCGCCGAAGTTTCTTCGGCTCAATCGAGTTTTCTGTACAGCGTATAATCAAGCCGCGGCCCTTGAAACTTTAACCATGGCCCGGTGGTGGTCTATCCTATATCGTTACCAGAAGCGCGATTATGGCTAACTTTAACCTTAAATAAAATGAAAACTACTCAGACTATTGGGCTGCAATTCGGTATGTTTGATGACTGGAGGGTGGATGATCAACATACCAATTTGCAGCCCTCTAGCCTCAGCAGTTTTTAAGATCTGAGGGCAGACAAAAAAAAAAAAGGGGGGGGGGGGCAGACGGACAGACAAAGCCGGCGCAATAATTTTCTTTTCAGAAAACTAAAAATGGGAATTAATAACGAGGGGAGTCATAAGACACAACAAGGTCTATAAACACAAAAATTAAGCAATTTACTATTGGCTGATAATGACAATATATTTATAAGATCAACATCTAATCCAAGAACTTTACTCATTCCTCTATGTTTCCAGAATTAGCTTTTCTGCGCAAAGCTTGTTTCAAGAAGCTATGCTCCGCGTAGTGTGACTTCATTATAAGACAATAAATAACAGACAGAGCCGATCAAATTTTGTGTGTACTGAAGACTATTGTACGTATTTTTTGTAACAGCAACTGGTTCAACAGAAAACTCAAGACCGCATTAATTGCCTCAGTTCTCTCTCTCTCTCTAGATATATATATTATATAATAATAATAAATTATAT
>NC_089795.1:41910267-41922767 GCF_040412425.1 Macrobrachium rosenbergii
AGCCAAAAGCCTGTGACCAGTAACTTCATCTAAGAGGACCCGCTGACAACCGGAATGCTAACACTATCTGGCAGAGAGAGAGAGAGAGAGAGAGAGAGAGAGAGAGAGAGAGAGAGAGAGAGAGAGAGAGAGAGAGAGAGAGATATCGTCAGTCAGCACAAGCGAAAGCAGACAGACAGCAGGAGCATCAACATCAACATCAGCATCAAAAGGTGGAGTTGCGCCGTCTCCCACGGGACCTTCCTCCCAACATCTACATTTCAAAGGCACGGCGAAAGACGTTCCGGGGGAAGAAAGGAGGGGAGAGAGAGAGAGAGAGAGAGAGAGAGAGAGAGAGAGAGAGAGAGAGAGAGAGAGAGATGGGGAACAGATATCGCGGGGAGGATGATGAAAGGAGAAGTGAGAAGAGGAAGAGCAAAGCAGAAAATAGAAACGAAGTCTCTCACTCAGACGAGGAAGGAGAATGGTTGGTATATCAGGAAGGATGCTCACACTCCATTACAGATGATTTATGGTTACTTAAACTGGCGTCACAACATAAAGGTTATTGACACCAACTCTGTTACAAATTACGCTACGAAGTGATCGACGCCGCAAAAACATGGAGAATTAATAATGATAAAACTGAAATGCAGCTATGCAAGGAGAAATTGAATAATGAACACATAAAAATGAGCGACTCAAGTTCCTTCCGTCATGCGAACACGTACTAGAAGACGCTCATGATCTCTTCCCTCGTTAAACGCATATATAAAAATATACCAAGTCCACATCTAAATTTACGTTAAAATCTAATCTATTGCAATATCTTGTGGGCAAGAACAGAAATCAGAGTAACTAGACACAGGTGAAAATATACCCAACATTTTGGTTGTGAGAAAGTTACTCCAGTGCGAAATAAACACGTAAAATGTAATTAAATTCAACAAATCTGATTTATTCTGTGACTTACACAGGGAAAAAACATTCCTATAAAAAAAGGATAACGTCTGCAAATACGTAAGGTTAACAGTACACACATCTATTAAAAGATTATATACATAGATAAGAGCGTGTAAATACACAATACACACACACACACACACACACACACACATATATATATATATATATATATATATATATATATATATATATATATATATATATATATATATGTATGTATGTATGTATGTATGTATGTATGTACGTATACATACATACACACATACATAAAATGAATACAGTATTGTAATCAAATGAGGACTCTGACTATATTATATTACGGCACGGACATTTACCAAGCAATTAAGATAACTAGATACCTGATCAATAGAGAACCAATTCACGAAATTGCAAGTCAATTACAAAAACACAGCGGGTCAGTCTTGATGGTCAAAAACGCTGTCGTAAATAAAGAATGATGATGGAAATTTATTGATTTCCCCCCCTTCACCTCTCCCTACCCCTACCCACCATCCACAGCCCCCCCTCGGGGCAAAGGAGGAACAAGCCAATTGTCTCTTAGAAAGTGTCGGCTTGAAGATCCCGTGGAAAGAGAAAAGGGAAGGGTGGGGGAGAAAAGGGAGGGGTGGGGGAGACAAGGGGGTGGAGGGGACGGGAGAGTATTAGTTTAAACCCTGAGAAAACGATCGACGTGTCTTTTACGGAAAACAGAAGTAGGGCGCCAATAAAGGAATATGGTAGTCGAGAAGAGGGTACGAAAATACTAAAATACATTGTAAATAAATCCTCTGCGTATTATAAATACATCGCAAGTGAATTGTGTAAGTACTGAGAACATAGCAAATAAATTGATCGAAAATAAACCCTCAATAAATTCTTTAAGTATTGAAAATACATCACAAATAGATTCCGTAAGTGTTAAAGCTACACCTTATGTAAGAGTCCCTAAGACAAAAATAAATCGCAAATAAATTCTTCAAGTATAATAAAAACTAGACAAATAAATTCTCTAAATGTTAACACAACACAGCAAACAAATTCGCGAATTATCGAAAGTACATGGTAAATATATTACCTTCTGTGCTTTGTGTGTGTATATATACTATATATATATATATATATATATATATATATATATATATATATATATATATATATATATATATATATATATATATACTCACAGTATATGTGTGTATATATGTGTGTGTGTGTTTTCAATTAGGCTACGAAGATAATATATTTACCATGTACTTTGATAATTCATGAATTTGTTTGTTAAGTGCTGTGTTAATAATTAGAGAATTTATTTGCATAGTTTTATATATTTGAAGTATATATAGCATATATATATATATATGTATATATATATATATATATGTATATATATATATATATATATATATATATATATATATATAATAACCTTCAATTTTCAAAATGGAGTGTCTCAATGCTTCTGTTTCCCTGTTGCCCTATCTCCATGGCGCATCCTGAATGGAGCTAGATTTGGGAAGCCAGTTTTGCTCTTCCGTCGGCCTCCGAGTGAAAATATCAAGCTACTTCTCTTCCCCTCTGTGAAATCTAGCCGTTTTGGCTTTAGTTTGGACGGGTGACCGCGATTTAAAATCTGGATGGTAGCATGTTCGCTTCAATACTGGGTCTGATCACTACTTGGATGGGTGACCTTAGCTCATATGTACGATGGTCGAGACACTTCTTTATATGAAACGAGCGAGGTGAGGAGAAATAGAAACATGAAATGAACATTTGTCTCATAGCGATACACAGAAAAAAATTGAAATTAAGGGACTTTTATCCAAAAATTCACACCAAATAAAGGCAGGAACCCATTGCACAAGGTGTCCGAAAAATCTCTTTACAATTTAAAAAAAATATATTACAAAAGCCATTGATGAGATATCTTAACCAGATTTCTTCTATGTACTCAACATTTATCAAAGTTTTTAATCACACAGCATTTGCGTATTTCAGGTACTCTGTTGAAGGAAGAGGTACTGTTAAACGAACCCCTAAAAATGGCTATTCCTCAAGAAAAGGAACAGTGTGTCAGGGTTTATTGAAAAAAAAAATTCGGATACGCAGACTCAGCGAAACTACAGACCTAAGTAAAAAGAGATCCACTGTCACATCCGTCAATTCGTGCAAGGGACAAGAAATTTATGGAGACAGGAACAGTGTTGGATCAAGGGAGGAGTGGACGTCCAAGAACATCTGAGGAAAACATCAATCGTGTAAGACAAGCCTTTGATCGTTCTCATACAAAGTCCATCCATACTGCTGCCAGACACTTACAGCTACCACGTTCAACAGAGCACAAAGTCCTACACAAGAACTTGCGATTGTTCGCTTACAAAGTGCAACTCATACAGGCACTTGACCCAAATGATAAACCAAGACGAAAAGAGTTTGCAGCTAACATGCTGGAACGAATTCCTGAGGTTGAAGCGTTCCACAACCGAGTTTATTGAAGTGATGAGGCAACCTTTCATGTTTCTGGGAAACTGAACACACATAATGTGAGAATTTGGGGATCAGAACATCCCCATGTGACTAGGGAACTTTATCGAGATAGTCCAAAGGTGAATGTGCGTTGTGGGATCACGTGCAATCGAATCATTGGTTCATTTTTCTTCAACGAAACATCAATTACTGCAGATGTTTACCTTGACCTTTTCACTGAACATGTGGCACCACAACTAGATGACCTTCAACCAACCATCGTTTTCGAGCAAGATGGGGGACTGCAAGTGTGTGGGTTCCTAAATCGAACATTTCCAGACCACTGGATTGGGAGGGATGGCCTAATTCCTTGGCCACTTCGTTCACCAGATATCACTCCCCTGGACTTCTTTCTATGTTAAAGATATCGTGTATCGAACAAAGATGCGGGATATCACTGATCGCTAGCAAAATTTCACTGGTGCCATTGCCACCATTGATGAGGCTATGCTACAGCGAACATGGCAAGAAATCGAGTACCGTCTTGATGTGCTTTGTGCAACTAATGGTACCCACATAGAGGTGCATTAAATTAGCAAAAAAACTTCAATATCTACTCCTCAGTTTGTAATAAGTTTCTCACATTTGTCTGTTCATTTGTTTTTGTAAAGAGACTTATGGACACCCCGTATAATGGGACCATATGTATATGAAAACTTGAGTGAGACGTGTACATGTGTGTAATTTCCCGAAAAAAACTCATCAAAAATAAACAAGTAGGAAATGTGCCGAAGTTTCTTCGGCGCGATCGAGTTTTCTGTGCAGCATATAATGCTGTGTGGAACTCTCTGCTACGCTCGGTGAAGCTGCGTCGACGACGCCTCCAGAAAGCGCTGCCAGACGCTCGATCTATGGCTAACCTTAACGCTAAATAAAATAAATACTGAGGCTAGAGGCAATTTGGAGGGTAGATGATGAATATACCAATTTGCAGCCCTCTAGCCTCAGTAGTTTTTACGATCTGAGGGCGGACAGAAAAAGTGCGGGCGGACAGACAAAAAGCCATCTCTAGTTTTCTTTTACAGAAAATTAAAATCTTAGACCAAAAAAATTAAAAACCGAAAACTGGAAAAACCTCCTAAATGCAATTTCAAGCAGCATAGAGAGAACTGCGTAAAAATTACCCTCCCTTTCCATAAAAAATTTTTTAATAAAAGGCTGTGTGGCAATGAAGAAGAAGAAGAAGAAGAAGAAGAAGGAGAGAGAGAGAGAGAGAGAGAGAGAGAGATGGACGGAAATTAGTTCAATTAAGAAATTTGAATATGATGATTATACTGTAATAAGATTTGCAATAAATATGAATTGAAATAATTAAAAAAGTAAAGTTATGAAAATCTTGAACACCTCTCTCTCTCTCTCTCTCTCTCTCTCTCTCTCTATTTCTCTCTATATATATATATATTTATAAATATACTTTATATATACATACTGTATATATATAAAATTAAAAAATATTCATGAAATTCTTCCCATATTTATCACAAATAAGTCAAGCAACTCCTACGACCGTACAGTCGCTTGACTGATTAATGTACGGAAACTGGCGTAGCTACAACTACATCTGGCTTTGAAAAACCTGCATTGCAAACCAACGGCGAGGAATCCAATTTATGAGCATATGAGGCGGGGGTAGGAGGGTACGCACTGTAGAAACTCTCTCTCTCTCTCTCTCTCCACAACAGGAAAATCCACTCACATATGTAATTCCCATTACCCGCGGTCCATTACACCATCAGACGTTCTGTAGTAACAGAGACTTGTCTGTTTCCAGCCGTTGCTCCCCCGGCCCCCTTCATTGTTTCATCTGACATCACGCTCTATGACGATCGACGGCATAAAAGTTATGCTAACGATGCTGATGGCTACATCAATGCGATTGATGTCGGGGCGCGGGGGGAGGAGGCGGGAGGGTTATGAAGATGATGATGTTGATGATGATGATGATAATAATTATAATGATGATGATGATGATGACGTTGATGACACGGTTAATTGCCAGATAAAAGGTTACGCGGATGCTCACAGACTCCCTCTGATGTGTTTACCGGTGTCAGCGTCAATCATTAGCGAGGCAAATTAGAGAGTCAGCTGACAGATCAGCAGCAAACAAGTCGAAAGACTCGTCAATTGCAGGTGCAGCATCTATACCAATCGTCTCCCAAGCTTTGGGAGTCTCTCGTTGTTTCCGTTTTCCCATATTCTCATAATTTTCCATCAGCGATTCCAGTCTAGCTTTCTTTACCTTGATTGATGAATTGATTATTTGCCAAAGTACAGATTTTCCTTTTCTTTTATTTGCGTCACATCTGGGCTAGATATGGACATGAGGTTACCCATCCCACTTATGTTTTGTACAAAGTTTTATAGCAGAGCAGAGTAATTTTTTCAAAAAAGTTTACAATTTCCTCCGATGCTGCTTTGCTTACGCTCAGTGTTATCGTAACTTTCGTTCGTGCTTTCTAACAGAGGTTACGGAAATGGTAGTCGTCGGGTGTTTTCTTTTTCTTTCAACAATTTACTTTCCAATTTTTTATTTGTAAAAGCATAAAAATTTCATTCCCTCTATTGGAAAGGCTTTGAATTTCCTTCTACCTTACGTGTTTCCAGAGTCCTGAATTGATGTGCTGAGTCAACTTCTAGTAAGACTTCTCATTATCATACTCAAGTTGAAAGTCTCTTACGAGTCAAAGCAGTTTACCTAACTGAAAAGGTTTTTGTATAAAGTTAATAATCCTCAGATTTGACGGTTCACTTATTATTCTACCTGACTTATAAACATTTCTCCTGTTAGCAGGTCGCATGATCCGTAGTGCAGAATAGTCCTTAACATTTCTTTGTTTGTTTTCTTTTTTATCATTCGCGCTGAATACTTTTATATATATATATATATATATATATATATATATATATATATATATATATATATATTACATACATACATTACACACACACATACACACATATATATATATATACACATATATATATATATATATATATATATATAAACATATATATATATATATTTATATATATATGTGTATATATATTTATATATATATATACGTGTATATATATTATATATATGTATATATATATATATGTATATATATATATATATATATATAATGCCCAGATTATCAAAAAGGTTCAATAATAATGAACATTTCAACACAAATTAATATGGGAACCGGGGAACACGTACGAAAAGAGGGAATTAAAGAACTGCCAGATTATCAAAAGGTCTTAATAATAATGAACATTTCAACACAAATTAATATGGGAACCGGGGAACACGTACGAAAAGAGGGAATTAAAGAACTGCCAGATTATTAAAAGGTCTTAATAATAATGAACATTTCAACACAAATTAGTGTGGGAACCGGGGAACACGTACGAAAAGAGGGAATTAAAGAACTTGCCAACAGAAGGAAAGACAGGCACAAATAAAAATGCGTGGGTAAACTATGAAGAAAAATTCTGAGTACTACTGCACCACTTGCTTAAAGAAATAATGTAACGAAATGCCCAGAACATACAGCTATTATTAATCAATGCCCAGAACATACAGCTATTATTAATCAATGTTAAAATGGTATAAATGGTCACTTACTTTACAAAACGTTATTAATTACCAAAAGTATTCACAAACTTTGTAATCGTTACATACATAAGTATTTAAGACTTCCGTGTAATGGCTACATAACTTTTAACTGTTAAAACTCAAACGCTAAACGACTCAGGTAAGGCGATTATTTTCAACGTCAAACATAAAGTTAAAAGTTGAAGAACAAAACTTGAATAAATCCATAGACAATAACCAATTACTCTGTTTTAAGGGTTAACAGATACACCATTATTAAGAAAAGATATTTTTTATTACCTAACCGAATTTGGTATGTTGCATAATAAAACCACTTACACAATTATACTGCATTAATACACATATATATATATGTATATATATATATATAATAATTACATATACATACAAACATACATTGTACACACACACACACACACACACACACACACACACACACACACACACACACATATATATATATATATATATATATATATATATATATATATATATATATATATATATATATACTCATCCTTCGTAATCAAGGTAAAATTATGCACAAAGCATTAGGTTTAATTCGCCATAATACACGGAAATGAGAGGAAGCGACAATCCCATGGGGTTAAAATCATGCTCACAGCATTAATATTATTTTAATCTGTACCACCCGGCGATAAAAAAAAGCCTACTGCATCTGCTTTGCACATATTCTGACACCATTACCTTTGAACTTGCTATGAATATGTAATTTCCATCCCCCTCCCCCCCTTTTCATTACGAAGTCTTAATGGACTATAAAGCGAAAGGTTATTGTAGCTGGAATTTTAATTTTAATTTCAGCGTTAGGTAAAAAGAGAGAGAGGAAAAATAAAGCCATACAAATGCGGGAGCTGTTGTGTTCTATTACACGGAATACTGGTACATACTATTACTCTTTGTCCATTAGAATCGCTAATAACCCGTTGTTCGAGGCAGGTAAATTACAGGTTAATTACAAGCGGTAATGGTTCTGGTATGAGGGTAAAGGTAAACTTTCCTGTCCCACAGCTACTTCATTTATTGAAAGCCGTTTTGGCTTATACAGTTTTCAAAGTATATTTTTAGTTGACAATGATTAACAATTATCCTGAAGTCTACGGTAAATGTTCGCCACCTTTAACTTACTCAAAGAAGGCTGTCTAGAATCTCCGTTCGTCTGTACACACACACACACACACACACACACACACACACACACACACACATATTATATATAGATAGATAGACAGACAGACAGACAGACAGACAGACAGACAGAGAAAAAATCTGAACAGCAAAAGGCATTGTTTAACAACTAAATTCATCAATTTCTTTCTCTGAAACACGAAAGAGATAGAGGGAAAGACATAAAGAATCAAAATAGTAAGAAACTTCATATAAACATCAACACTGATCAAATTCATTCTCTACAGCGAGAGAGAGAGAGAGAGAGAGAGAGAGAGAGAGAGAGAGAGAGAGAGAGAGAGAGAGAGTCAATATAAAAAAAATTGATATTAACACAACTGATCAATTTCCCTCGAGAGAGAGAGAGAGAGAGAGAGAGAGAGAGAGAGAGAGAGAGAGAGAGAGAGAGAGAGAGAGAGAGAGAGAGGCAACTGGCAATCTCTAGGGCAGCTTTAGGCCGGCCTACACAACAACATCGCTGGCACACGGTTCAATCGCTTGTTTACTGAATGGTGACAACGCTCTCTTAATCTCAGGAATGATAATTCCGAAATCCAAAGTTATAACATTTCGAGGGAAAGGTTCACATACCGATTAAATGAATGAATACCAAAAATGGAGGTTTAAATCAAATGTACGAGAATAAAGAGAAAGGTTCAATAAAATCGTTACTGTGACGTTCGTATGAAGAATTCATGAAAATCGTTCATGTGGAAAATTCACGAAAATCATTCCAATGAAAAAATCAAGAGAATTCAATTAAAAAGAGCCGAAAAGGAATTTCTTTGAGAAAATTATGCAAGATGAAGAAAATGATACAAAAAGTAAAAAAGAATCGAAGGAAAATCTCATGGGGAAATAATGAACACTGAAAAGGGAAAATGAAACGGGCAAATGTAATAAGTGGATACCCGTTGTCATCAACGTATGCATGTCGGAGCACATGACAGAAAAGACGTCTCTAATAAGATATGGATGTTACTGATAAAATGTTAGATCAAATAATCAGCCTATGAAGATGAGAAAGCTACAATCTTGCACAGAGCCATAAAACGAAAATGGGGAAAGGTGAAATCAACAGAGTGAATATATTGCAATTTATATAGCTGTGTATATATGTATACACATACAGACAAATGTATATGTTTATAAAAATACAAAGAGAGAGAGAGAGAGAGAGAGAGAGAGAGAGAGAGAGAGAGAGAGAGAGAGAGAGAGAGAGGTAAGAGAAGAGAAGTAATTAATCAAATTATAAAACAAGTAAAAAATGCGCCGAAGTTTCTTCGGCGCAATCGAGTTTTCTGTGCAGCGTATAATGCCGTTGAGCCCCGGCCCATTAAACTTTCACTCGCGGCCCGGTGGTGGCCTGTTTTTATCCTTGCCAGACGCACATCACGGCTAACTTTAATCCTTAATAAAATAAAAACTATTGAGGCTAGAGGGCTGCCATTTGGTATGTTTAATGATTGGAGGGTGGATGATCAACATCCCAAGTTGCAACCCTTTAGCCTCAGTAATTTTTAAGATCTGAGGGCGGACAGAATAAGCCGTCACAATAGTTTTCTTTTACAGAAAATTAAAATGGCTAAGACAACGATGCAACGGCAACGGTCAATGATTGGTAGGCATAAATATTCTTCGTCCCTTCTCAAACGGAGTCGGAAGATTATGCTTTCACAAGTGTTTCTGTTTGTTGGTTTGCTACGCTGTGAGTGTCTGTCAGTTTTAGTCTGTTATTCTGTCTATCTGTTTGTGGAAAAAGGACCAAGAACGAGGTCGTTAGATTCAGGAACTGATCAAATTCCTGATGCAGAGCTGAGAATTCTTTCCTTTATTAAACTATTTATGATTTGGCATAGTGATCAAATTCCTGACGTAGATCTAGGAATTCTTTCCTTTACCAAATTATTTATAATTTTATACAGGGAAAGGTATGGCCTCTCTGGGTAGTTTCTAGTTTATTCGTTGCTTGTGCTTGAAAATCAATATAAAATTACCAAAAAACAGACGGTGAAGCTAAAATGAAACTAAAGTGAAACGTCATGGTACCTTCAGCACTACATTCCATGGGAACAATGACTTCGAACTCTGGTCTGTGGCGGTCTCAAAAATTAACGTTTTAATCTAGAATTCTTTCATCCCTGTTTTCCCCCTGTTGTCAGAGGTCACGCCCCTACACGTCTTCCTGTCACTTTCTTTTGTGGGCTCCAAAAGACCTGGGCTACAGTACTTTAGCGTTATTCTTTCACCGATCTCCTAATTAACTGTGAAACTTAAAATACTTTTTAGTAGCTCTAGATTGAGGCCCATCCCACTCAACCATTGCTATGGTACCTGAATGTTCGAGTGACAGGCCTATAAAAATATTAAAGGCTACAAAAACTGAAAAAGAACTTAGGTCCCACGCGACTAATAACTAAATTCTCTATCATTGGAGGTCTTATCTCGCCGAATTTTTATCTCTAATACCCTGAAAGGAAACGGGTGTAATGCGTCTGACCACGGGAGAGAAATTTAGGGGATATGGCCGACGCCAAAGAAGGAAGTAGGCCTACGGATCACAAGGCCGGATGAGGATATGGGGCAATACTTAGGCCTATTGGACAGAACATCAGCAGAATATTCTTTTTATTTTTATGGGGAAGGGACGGCTTAATTTTTTTGGAGGTCTCTTTCTCTCGCTTTTTCGTGTGTAACTTGGAAAGCGAGGTTGATTTAAAGAGTAACTCTGAGAGAAAATTTGGAAGATATATTTGGGCGCAAACAGAGGTGTCAAAAAAGAGACAGGTCAGTATCAGGATAAGTAAGAAAATTCAAAATGTATGGCCCCTATATGGAAAAGGATTTATGAGAAACAGACTACGCAACTAATACATGACAACAATACAGAAAAGTTTATACGACATTATTCATGTGTTCTTGATATATGGGCCAACGGCGCGGACAACTCAATACAGTTATCTATCCCAAGGAAAACAAGAAAAATAAGAGGGAGGACCAAGTCAAATGCGTATTCCATTACAGCGAATAAATCATGTACAGACTGATGCATCCATGCAGTCACAATGGAAGCAATATAAAGAAGCCAGTGGCTCTGTAGATGTTACAAAGAGTTTTCCCAACAAGAATGATATGAATACAAACTACGATTTGCATAACTTGCAATTTACAAAAATTGTTTCTTACAGATCAGATATTGATTTTCTCTTATATTTCTGTTAAGTAAAATATAACGTTGTAAAAGTGTGTGCATGTGTGTGTGTATATATATATATATATATATATATATATATATATATATATATATATATATATATATATATATATTAAAGTATAATATATATATATAAAGTATACGTAAACACAATATACCTACAAAAAAAGAAAAAAAGTATATGTAAACTTAATATATATATATATATATATATATATATATATATATATATATATATATATATATATATATATATATACATATATATATATAAAGTATATGGCCACGCTTGAAAAGTCCTTCGAGTCATAGGCAAAGATCTCGCACTTACCTGCTTTACTCTCGTGACCAAACACTCTCTTCAATTTTATATCACCCTGTTATTCCATTTACAAAAATATATGTATACACACACACACACACACACACACACACACACACACACACATATATATATATACACACACACATACAGACAGAGCTGTTTTACCTTAATAAAATGCTTAGCTCGTGTAAGAAGGCCAAGCGTGGTGTGTCTGGAGCCGTCGGGACCCAGGGGTACCATTTCTTTCAATTTCTCCAGACACGTCCGAAGGTGAGCCCTCCTGCAATCAAGAAAAAATTACATTAATAATTAACACTAATAATATACAGCAATAATAATTATTTGTGTGGCAAGTCCACTGTCCATAAAAATGATACAGAGGCGATCTAATATACAGAAAAAAATGTTTGCTTTGTATAGTAATTGTATAGTAATATTAAGAAACTTCTTCTCTGCTGTCATGTACACATAATCTGTATAAATTGTGCGAGAGAGAGAGAGAGAGAGAGAGAGAGAGAGAGAGAGAGAGAGAGAGAGAGAGAGAGAGAGAGAGTAATCAGGACCAAAGGTAAACCTGCAAACCATTAACATGAAAAGATATACATCTGTGTAGTAACTGAGGAGAGAGAGAGAGAGAGAGAGAGAGAGAGAGAGAGAGAGAGAGAGAGAGAGAGAGAGAGAGAGAGATTGTTCAGACCAGT
>NC_089795.1:41927767-41937767 GCF_040412425.1 Macrobrachium rosenbergii
TTCCACATCTGTCACACATCACTTTCCCTCGAACACTCACTTTCCAATTTCAATTGTGTACACATATTCCACACGCTAACCTAAAACTACTTTAGCTTTCAATCTCTGACTGAGGATACACGTTGTTATATTGGCACTGGGAATCTGTCAACCTTACGGCCGTGGCGAACAGTCAAGGTGCTTTCCTTCGCTTGCACTTTTTTTTGGAAACACACCCAGTACGTGCTATTCCCTATAAGGGACTTACTGACCAAGAGCCAGAGCTGGCATGATTCAAGCTAAATCTAACTTCATCAACTCGTCCTCCACAGGACTGCTATTTGCGTTCTGGACACGTCTTGCCTACAATCACCATAGGTATCTGGTCACTCTTATACAAGAATGAAGGCTTGTGATAAAGTTACTGACATCCTGAACGTTTTGCATATAATCAAGTGCTGGTTTATATGTAAGTACATATGTATGTATGTACGTTGTTATATATATATATATATATATATATATATATATATATATCCATATATATATGTATATATCCATATATATATATATATATATATATATATATATATATATATATATATATATATATATATATATATATATGTATGTATGTATGTGTGTGTGTGTGTTTACATTACACAGTATTTCCTTCTGTATCATGGCAACTGCAAACTGCTCTATAAATGAATTCCACTTCCGAAATCCCCTCTTTCCGTCCTCCATCCTCAAATCAAAACTAAACCCCTCCTCATCCCACACTTTCTTCCACCCCCAACCCCCCCTTCCCCCTCTCCCACCCACACGCAGACACACGAAGAAGCATCAGCATCAGAAACGTTAAGAGCGGCCGGCAGAGTAGCGACCAAGTCACCAGCCCGGAGTCTCGACTGTTGATCGGCGCAGAAGTCGGCCGTAAAACTTGTTTGTCGCTGGTTTTATAAAGTCAAGACACCCCACCCCTTACCCAACCCCAGGGAAGGCCAAGATAACCCCCCTCCCACCCTCCCCATCCTGACCTCCTCCCCACCCCTGGCCACCCTGAAAAGAGCCAGCCAAACACATCCCTGTACCCAAATGGTTACCACTGCTATAACACCCTCTATTTCCTTTACTTCTTTATGACTCTTTTTCCTCCGCCTCAGCCCCTTTTTCCAGGCTCCAAAATGGCCACCCTCCTCCCCTCCTCCTCCTCCTGCTCTTTCCGTCGAACCCTCTAATCATTTTCGAAATCAAATCTTCATTTTTTTCGGCTCCGTTGTAAGTTCGGATCGTTCATAGTTGTGTTCTCGATAGAATATATATATAAAAAACAGAAGTAAAATAGAAGTAAAATATAGCTCTCCCTCGATGCTGATCATGAACAATGACCTCGGAAGCCAAAAATTAACATTTTTAAACAGATTCCAACGTAATACAACATTATGGGGCTCACTGACGTTGATATCAAGCACACATAAAAAAATAGGCTGAAAAATAAATTCGTGAAATTTTTCCTCAATTCGGGTAAACGTCAATCACATTAGAAAACAATTCATTTTTTCTACCAGAGGCAGAGAGTATACTGTAATTCCTATTGTCGTAAAACTGCTTGGGATGCGTCGAAATGGACTCTGTACATTAGCACCTACTGAATTTTTTTTCTTACTCCAGTGCCTATTAAGTAGCTGCTAAGTAAGTATTCAATCTGATGGAACAGAAGCTCTACATAATCTTTTTTCTATTCTTGTCTCTTTTGATTCGTTGTTCAATCCATCCAAATTAGCATATATTTTGGAAAAGATTGCTCAGCCAGATTACACCCTTTAGAGATTTATTCAGTTGACTTCTCCAACTAAAAATAACAGCAACAACAACTTTACGTCTAGTTCAGTCAGTACCGAATCCGAACGGGTCATGCACGAAACAGCTCAATAATAATAATAATAATAATGATAATAATAATAATAATAATAATAATAATAATAATAATAATAATAATAATAATAACACTAATAATAACAAATCATGGACTCTCTTTAGAGCCCCTGCTGTATCATTCAAATTGCGACATTTCATTATTACTTATCAAATGGGACGGTAGTCTTAGAAATTCTGTACTGCCCATAAAAAAACCATTAATTCCTTTTTATCTCACAGGGGGTTGTGTTCCACACAAACCCTTTCAACTCCACATACATACATAAATGCATACATAAAATACATGTATGTATGTAAGTATGTATGTATGTGTACTCAAGGTCAACATACAATGGGGCGATTGGAATTTTGGGTATAATTAAGATGTAGTTTCCTTGCGTCATCTCATCTCATTTGCTTTTATCAAACCGAAAAAACACCAGAAACACAGCTATTCTACTCATGATTATAAGGCATACAACTGACGAAAAATAATACAATGATACATAGTAACGCGAGTAGCGACTACGACAACAATAACGACAACGCCAGCAACCAACAATCAGGTTGCACAACAACAATGATATTTTGCACCTCGACATAAAAACTTTATTAGAAAACAACATTATAAAAGTCACCTTCATAAAAGAAAGGTGACAAAATGCAATAAATGAAAATTCAGATTACATTTTTAGTTTTCTGTAAAACTAGTGTGCCGGCTTTGTCTGTCCGTCCGCCCTCAGATCTTAAAAACTACTGAGGCTAGAGGGCTGCAAATTGGTATGTTGATCATCTACTCTCCAATCATCAAACATACCAAATTGCGGCTCTCTAGCCTCAGTAGTTTTATTTGATTTAAGGACAAAATTAGCCATAGTCGTGATCCTGGCAACGATGTAGGACAGGCCACCACCAGGCCATGGTTAAAGTTTCGTGGGCTGCGGCTCATACAGCATTATACCAAGACCACCAAAAGATAGAACTATTTTCGGTGGGCTTGATTATACCTGTACAGAAAACTCGATTGCGCAAAAGACACTTCGGCGCATATTTTACTTGTTTCTTTTTTAAATGGCAAAGAGCCCGAGGCGGGCATAACTGGCCAAATCAAATTCCGATGGATTTCTCTTCTGATATGATGGTGAACTCGCCTCTTCCAAAGAGGTTGATTCAGGAAACATAGAGGAAAGCGAGAGATTTCCACACACGGAAAGTAAATCGAACAGAGAATTTACAGGACTGGTTTACCGTCGAGTTGGCGATTTCGTTACAGCTAAATGAGACAGGTCACTTACCTCGGACATTTATTCCAGCCAGGGCTTGACCCCGATCTCCTACAACTTAGCTGAAGGCTTCACCCAAGGCACCTACAACCAGTTGGTGCTTCTTAAAGAAATTTCGGAATCATCTAATTAAAACAACTTGTAAAATGTATCCCCTCTGATTTAAAAAAATTTCTATCACTAAAAAAAGACAGAATATATTTTACATAATTTTGACATTTATAAAGTTTGTAACTCGATGTGTATATGATAAAACATAAGCGCTCTACAGGAACAAAAGCATAATACAAAATGGCTTTAGCAGTTGATTATACGGGAAAACATTCAACCCTGGTGCCCACTTACTAACGTGGCAGCTGAACGCTGAACCATCAACTATGAAAGCAACACACACACACACACACAAAGGCCTCCACGTGATCTATGAGAGACTCACTCTGCCAGTCAAAAGAAAACATCATAACAGAACCAATACGAAATAATTAGCATAACCTACCCTCTGTCACCCATTAGGCCGATGAACTCACGCCAGATAACAAATACCTCTTTCCCCGGTCGCTCACAAAATACTCACACACACACACACAAACGAATTCAACAATTTGTCAGGGCTTTCCTTTGACATTCAGGGCAAAAAAAACACCTGTTGCCTAATACTTTCCTTTATCGTTGCGCCGGGGGCAAAAACACATCTCTTACGGCAAGCCCGGGTTTAAGCGAAAGGGAAAAACAAACTGGAGCGATGGACGAGCTCTTTCCGCTATTCTGTTTCTTTCGAGAGAACTACAGGGAGAATTCAAAGACGAGGATGGTGATGGCGATGACGAAGGGGCATGAGATGGTGATGCAGAGCATGGGAGGAAAGATATGACGGTGAAACGGGAACAGGATGATGATAAAGAGGAACGAATATGACCAAAGTTTTTTCATAATAATAATAATAATAATAATAATAATAATAATAATAATAATAATAATAATAATAATATATATGGTTCCAGATCGCTGGTGGGAGGGAAGCTGAATTTTGACTGACTGTTAGGGGATTAGAGTCCTGACAGCCAATAACAATAATAATAATAATAATAATAATAATAATAATAATAATAATAATAATAATAATAATAATATACAAGGTCCCAGATCGCTGGTGGAGGGGAGCTGAATCTTGATTGGCTGTTAGGGGATTAGTGTCCTGACAGCCAATAATAATAATAATAATAATAATAATAATAATAATAATAATAATAATAATAATAATAATAACATTCACATCCCAGTTAATAAAGGGACAAAAAGGACCACCAGGTGATGTTCGTTTCTATTTCCTCCTTGTTATACACAGGTACTTTGACGATCAGCAATTTACAAAACGTTACTCTTAGCAATAGCTCATGCTTTTTTCGTCTTCAGAGTGTCCTTGAAAATGACAGCAGGAACTATTGGGAGATAAGAGCAATACTTCGCAAATTGCACATCTGTGAAAATGTGTAAAAAATAAGAAAAAAATATAAACCTATTTCATTCAATGGGTATTTTTGCCTATTAACACAAATCATGGGAAGGATAACACAAACCCATCTTACGCTCACAAATTATACATACAGTACACACACACACACACACACACACACACATATACACACACACACACACACACACATATATATATATATATATATATATATATAATATATATATTAGAGATAAAAATGGAAATGGAAACACTGAAGTGTGAGGCCTTTCGACATAGCGTCGAAAGGCCGCGCAGCACTCCAGTGTTTCCGTTTTCCGTTTTCCTTCGTGGATTTTATCTATTTATATATTCATCACGTTCCATATTTTCGTGATTCAGTTATACATACATACATATATATATATATATATATATATATATATATATATATATATATATGGAGAGAGAGAGAGAGAGAGAGAGAGAGAGAGAGAGAGAGAGAGAATATCTCCACTGAATGCGAGCTGTCTTGAAATTTTCCTGAAACAGATATAATCGGAGTAAATATATATAATGAAAACTATTACTGCTAAAAACCGAAAATAAAAATAAAATACTGTGGTTAATAAAACTGCATTACTCAATTTACCGATGAGAACAACATAAATTATTTTTCCTTTTACCCACTGCGTTTATTTGAAATAAACTATGAAAAGAATGCATAAACCATGGCTCGTTCCTCTGCAGTCATTTGTGTGAGTATTGAAAATACCATGTGGCCGTCAAATTTTTATTATCATTACTATTATTATTATTATTAATTATTTATTTCGTCGCTGCCCTCTCCATGCACTTCTGACTCTAATATATTAACTATATATTACTCTCTTTACCACTATTAACTCTGTTTTCATTATTATTATTATCCCAAGGGAGGGTACAATTAAAGACCGTTTTTTAACCACTAACTATTAAGTTAAATAAAACATATCTAGAACGAAATCTGTGTGTGTGTGTGTGTGAGAGAGAGAGAGAGAGAGAGAGAGAGAGAGAGAGAGAGAGAGAGAGAGAGAGAGAGAGAGAGAGAGAGCACAATCTCTGAATCCACCAGCATCCATTTCCGATACACATCAATATTCATCTCCAGCAGGAGCGCGAAGGCCTTAGGGCATCCGTCCCCCTCCTCTTACGAATCTGGTGCCGGAATCAAGGTGATGTCACACAAACACGCCCTTCGGCGTCTTGCACCATCTCGGTGCTAAAATTCACACCGTGTGGCCTGGATTTTATACGGTATTTGCAGAATTGAATTCACGCGTTTATTATTATTATTATTATTATTATTATTATTATTATTATTATTATTATTATTATTCATATAAAATCTCATAATAGCACGAGTCACTAAAGCGTAGATGTAAATATGTGTTTCTGAAATATATATTCACACCTACACCACTGTGGATTTCTTCACCATTATTATTATTATTATTATTATTATTATTATTATTATTATTATTATTATTATTATTATTATTATTATTATTATTATTATGATATGTAGGTTGGAGACCCTCTTTCAGACAAGTAGTGTTGAATGTTATTGCTGCAACAGCTGCATTCAATTATTAGAAATACGAAGAAAACTCTACTTAAATTGAATGCAGCTGATGCAGCAATAACATTCAACACTATATATTATTATTATTATTATTGTTATTATTATTCAGAAGCTGAACCCTATTCATATGGAACAAGCCCACAGGGGCCACTGACTTGAAATTTAAGTTTCCAAAGAATATGGTGTTCTTTAGAAAGAAGTAAAGGGAAATGGAGAAAGAAGAGATCTCACTTATTAAAGAAAACAAATGAACAAATTAATACAGAGATAAAAATGTAAATTATTAAAATGCAAGAACTGTGTAAGGGTAGCAATGCACTGCATCTTAGCTTGATCTTTTGAAGTTCCAATTGCACTACATCCTCAGGGAAACCGTTCCACAGTTCAACGGTGTGAGGAATAAAGGTCCTCTGAAATGAGAAGTTCGACAGCGAGCCAAATTTACTGCATATTGGCGCTGCTGTTCAACAAATCTGGTTGCTCTCGGCAGGAGAAGGGGATCAAGGATCATTTGTGAATGTGGAAAATCTCTGTTAAAATACTACTCATACAACCATATTCGTACAGATGATGCCACATAACTTTGGAGACCCCCGCTTTCAGTTCTGTTACCAGTTATCAGATGCTTGTAGATAATTCTGTGGTCAAGACAAAGAAAAATGTCCAAAAATATCCTGTGAAACCATCAGTTTAGGCATTTATAGAATTCATACGTAGACGAAGTGACGCTGCTTTCTCCCATCATAAGAATTTATAGTTATATGTAGAATTTATAGGTCAAATTTATAGGTAGAGGAAGTAGGTTCCCTTTTGATAATGGTTAGTCCCGAAGGTCGAATCAAACACAACCTTTTACCCTTCTTCATCCTCTTCATTCAAACGCCGATGGGAGGGGAAACCTTATGCTCTAATGTTGACGAAACCAGAGATAACAAAAATAAGAAAAATTAAATGGATCCTAACGGCCCAGGAAGACACAGTTGTACGGCTAACCTAACAGACAAGAAGGAAAATTATTCGAGAATAAAAAGTGGGGCTTGATTTTCAAGGCATCGGGGAAAGGGGGGGGGGGAGGAGGAGAGAATTCTCAAGAGATGCATACAAAGGAAAGAAGCGATCTTGAACAGATCTTCTAGGGTGTCTAAAGGGCATTCTATTACAAGGGCAAAACGCGAAGTTGATGCTATGGTTAATAACTCGAAAGTCAGTGCATCTTAAAATTGGAAAAAAAAAATTCCAACAGACAAACAACGGACCCCTAAAAATATTTTTGGTAGATATACAAAATAATAAATTATTACTACTACTATTCAAAATACTAAAAAAACTGCAACATCCCAATAATATCATTGGTAAATAAAATAATAATAAGTTGGTATCATTACTATTCAAAATACTACAAAAAATTCAAAACCTGAAACAAGACCAAAAAGGCCATTCACTTTTAAGGAACTTGAGGAAAACCACGGCCATATGAAGACAGCTCAGTAAAAGGTGGATGACATCTACAGATAAACAAATAAACAAATCAATACATTAAATGTATTTTTCTACTATGAGAAAATAATAAAAAAAACACTAGTCCTCTACACTAAAACGCGAGGAAGACTTAGAGAAAATAACAGCTTTTTGAAGCATTAAATTTGTACAATGTTAAACTGTGAAAAATTAAAGCAGATATAAATTCATTGAGGCTATTGCTCCAATAAGTAACATACGGAGGCTACGCATTTGTCCATGTCTGTCTATCTATTTGAGTGTCCACAAAAAGAGATTATCGACCGACTTGAGTGAAATTTTGTGAAAGGGTATTTCTCGGATCAATGTAAAGTTGAGTAGTCTTTGAGAAGGATCCGACTTAAAGTTTTTATCTTACACTTTTATCTATATGTTTATCAGTTTGTTAACTGACTTTTGTCTTTTTTGATAAGTGATCTCTTCTTTCTGTATTTTCCATTACCTTCTGTAAATTCTTTCTAATGAACACCATATTTTTTGGAATTTTGGAATTCAAGTCAATGGCCACTGTTCATATGGAACAAGCCCATATGAACAGGGTTCATCTTCTGAATAATAATAATAATAATAATAATAATAATAATAATAATAATAATAATACTAATAATAATAATAATAATAATAATAATAATAATAATAATAATAATAATAATAAAAAAATAATAAGTCTGTATGTAGATCCTGGATATATATTTTGATCCTGCTTTCTACTTTCGACATGTTCTACTACAACCTTTGAGATAATCTTACCGATTTCCCACCTCTGTCTGGTTTTACTTAATCCTCTCCCCAGTGCCCGATTTCTACAAAGATTTTTATTTGTTTTATTTTAATAATTTTCTTATGTCCTTCACCAACATGAAGTCATTCGCCTTACCTGTAAAATGGCTAGCACGGACTCTGAAATAAATTGCAGTACACCGATATGATGTCCAATATATTTACTCGAATGGCAGTTTCTTACATGATGCCATATACAGAAACGAACACAGGCTGGCCAATACAGAATTTGATTACTATCCAAAGACTACCTTAAGAACCCATAAAGTTAAGACGCCTCGAACAAAGCCTCTTCTTAATTCAGCTTTTTTTATTGATTGACTGACTTATTTATTATGATTTTTTTATTTTAATTTCAATGATCAAGAGCAAGATATGTTTCGTTTCAGGCAAAAACATTTTTCAATTTATTTAAAGTAAGAAAGTTCTAATAACACTTTACTGTATCGTGTTCTGAGTAGGTTTGTCTGTGTTTATTTGTCTATTTTATTAAAATCCGTAAAAAAATTTATAAAAAATCTTTTTAAACGTCTTTTTTCTATATTATTTTTTTCAATATTTGCATGTCCCCCTCTTTCTGTCAGCATCACCCTATACATTCACCACCATAGTCCAGTCTCGATGCCTTTGTGTCTGCGTTTCGAGAGAGAGAGAGAGAGAGAGAGAGAGAGAGAGAGAGAGAGAGAGAGAGAGAGAGAGAGAGATCTCAAGCCTTCTCCCCTTCCCACTCCATGATGCTTTGGGGTCAGCGTCTGCCCCGAGAGAGAGAGAGAGAGAGAGAGAGAGAGAGAGAGAGAGAGAGAGAGAGAGAGAGAGAGACTAAACCTTCTCCCCATCGCACTCGATGATGCTTTTGGGGTTAGCGTCTGCCCTGGAGAGAGAGAGAGAGAGAGAGAGAGAGAGAGAGAGAGAGAGAGAGAGAGAGAGAGAGAGAGAGAGATCGCCTAAACCTTCTACCCTTCTAGCCTGCCCTCAGTGGGAAAAACCCTGCCCTCAGAGAGAGAGAGAGAGAGAGAGAGAGAGAGAGAGAGAGAGAGAGAGAGAGAGAGAGAGCCCATTCAATTCCATTTTTGGTGCCCAAGCACCCTGGGCGCAGGATTCTATTAAGTCCCACAAAGGGATCCCTTACCCTATCCGGAGTACCTCGGATACAGTTATTGTGTTTGGCAGAGCCGGGGCATTTTCCTTGCTCGAAAAAGCTTTGCTCTCTAAGATACACAACATCCTTTTAACTGCCTCTCCCTCTCCCTTCCATCCCACCCAAACCCTTCCCCCTGCCGACCTTCCTCCCTTTCACGTGGCACACGCTTCTCTCTCTGTCTCTCTGTCTCTGTCTCTCTCTCTCTCTCTCTCTCTCTCTCTCTCTCTCTATGTGCATGTGCTTGTTCGTATCTTTCTTACCATTTTGAGGCACTAAATGCATTTTTGTTTGTTACTGAAGGA
>NC_089795.1:41947767-41975267 GCF_040412425.1 Macrobrachium rosenbergii
GTATGTGTATATAACACACACGTACATATATATAGTATATATATATATATATATATATATATATATATATATATATATATATATATATATATATGTGTGTGTGTGTGTGTGTGTGTGTGTGTGTGTGTGTGTGTGTGTGTGTGTGCAAAACAAGACATCTCGTACCGAAAATCCACAATATTAGCCTGTAAGTGTTCCCTCAGTAATTGAAAACAATGTAAGCTTTCAATCGTTACCAAGAGGCTTCTCCAGATCCATAATCTGAAGCTTGTCAGCAGCATAAGAAAGCTTACAGCTTCATTTATATGTATGTGTATGTATATTATAAATATATATGTACAGAATATATATATATATATATATATATATATATATATATATATATATATATATATATATATATATATATATATATATATATATATATATATATATATATATATATATATATACACATATATATATACACACACAAAACACACACACACATACATCTATATATATATATATATATATATATATATATATATATATACACGAGTATATATATATATATAAAAGATGGAAAATGCCGCGGATGTGCATCTCTCTTTCTCTCTAGATTCGGCAGTATCTGTAGGCTATGTCAAGAAGTACCCTATGCATGATTCATGAGATGAAGCTTCGACTTAATGATATACAAATAGAAGCATGGCGACTTTGGCGTGCGTCGTTGGGCCAAGTGCTGGTGAACCTGTTAGACTCTTTCTCTCTCTCTCTTCAAATATTCAAATATATATATATATATATATATATATATATATATACATATATATATATATATATATATATATATATATATATATATATATATATACAGAGGGATCACTAACAGAGTGCCGTATACCCTAAAAACACTACACCATTCACCCATGTCCTAAATCTCGCTCTCACTTAAACCCTTGCACTTCCAGCATATCATTCTTTACACCTGACCAAACCATCTCAGAATACTTTGATTCACCCTTTCATCTATGCTACCTTTTTACCACTTCTTTGTATCTCCACATTTCTTATCATAACAATTCTTAAATTAAACAAACAATTTAATTCGACAGCTTCAACCTTTTCTCTTTCAATCGGCATTCAACATCTTTACTTCCATAAAGGAGAGATGGCTCAACAATCTCTTCAGATATTCCCACCTTTGCTCAATAGAATTTATAGATGTGTATATATATATGTATATACATATAATGTATATATATACATACAGTATATATGGATATATATATATATATATATATATATATATATATATATATATATATATATATATATATATATATATATATGTGTGTGTGTGTGTGTGTGTAATATCAATAATGAACTCAACTTCTTGGAGATATATATATACACTGACTATATATATATATATATATATATATATATATATATATATATATATATATATATGCATATATATATATATGTGTGTAATACACTTCAGGAGCTGCCTGAGAAAACTCTAATGAACTTAGAAAATTTTTCCTTCACCTCCTTGTACTCAGTGTCCCTCTTATCCAGAAATTACCGTACTAACTGTTCCCTTTATCCAAATATTACTGTATTGACTGACCCCTATATCCAGATACTACTCTGGTGACCCACATTTATCCAGAAGTTACTGCAGTAAATGTCCATTTTATCCAGGTATGACTGTACTGACAGTCCCTTTTATCCAGGTATTACTGTAATGACTGTTCCATTTATCCATTTATTACTGTGGTGACTGTCCCATTTATCCAGATTATTGTATTTATCCATTTATCCAGGTATTACTGTGGTGACTGTCCATTTTATCCAGGTACTATTGTGGTGACTGTCCCATTTATCCAGTATTACTGTACTAACTGTCCCATTCATCCATGTATTACTGTGCTGACTGTCCATTTTACCTAGGTATTACTGTGCTGACTGTCCCTTTTATCCAGGCATTACTGTGGCGACTGTCCAATTTATCCAGATGTTACTGTCTGTCCATTTTATCCAGGTATTACTGTACTAACTGCTTCCTTTTATCCAGGTATTACTATGGCGACTGTCCATTTTATCCAGACATTACTGTGGTGACTGTCCCCTAGGTATTACTGTGGTGACTGTCCATTCATCCAGATGTTACTGTACTGTCTGTGCCTTTTATCCAGGTATTACTGTGCTGACTGTCCCTTTTATCCAGGTATTACTTTGGTGACTATCCACTTTGTCCACATATTACTGTGGTGGCTTTCTCATTTATTCAGGTATTACTGTACTGACTGTCCCTTTTATCCAGGTATTACTGTGCTGACTGTTCCATTTATCCAGGTGGCATTAGTGTGGTGACTGTTCCATTTATCCAGGTATTACTGTACTGTCTGTCCCTTTTATCCAAAGATTACTGTGCTGACTGTCCCTTTTATCCAGGTATTACAGTGGTGACTGTCTAAACCTTGATACAGAGTTATTAATCAATGATATATTTCTATGGTATCGAGTACACGAAAAGATGTATGATAAACCCGTTGAGTTTATTTACACTTGAAATAAAATATGATAAAAATGTAGAGTTTATTTACCACATGTAAGTTGTAAGTTTCTATTCCCCTCAGCCATTATTTGCTTTCCGCAAGACGCTGCTGCTAAAAGAATAACAATGTTGGATTGTTCCACCGTCCGTCATCTGGAGTCTCACCCTATTGCCTTCAAGGCCTGGAACTACCTGTGTGAGGGCGAGGGAGGTTACTTACCCCTCCCTAAACTCGGATAAATGAAGAGGGTTCATTGTATAGCGGCGACCCTACCTCGTAAAATAACCCAGTTACCTAACTTCGAAAAAAGAGAAGTCCGAAGAATAGGTTTTTATGGCTACTATAAATACATACGGGAGGAAAACAAATACCCTGAGTTTCACCTTACCCCAAGAGTACTACCAACGTTCCCCGAATGAGGTGCTGTTATAAAGTCTAAGCCCAATACAACAACTACTACTACGATAACGATATACTTCCAGCATCAGATTTCGACCGTTGTTTAGAGAGAGTAACTTCAACTAATCTGATACGTTAAAAAGGTAGTTTTTAATTACTATCCTTGAATTAAGGAAATCCACTACAACTATACCGCAATTTACGATTTGCCATCAATTAATCAATGTGTTTTCCTCTTTCTCGCTTCATAACCTTCTACCGAGTAACATAGAAATCTTACTTCACTTTCCTGTTCTGCTTTTAAAGGCAAAGTTTTTTTCAACTTGAAGTTCTTCATTGGAGGGGTGGGCAGAGCTCTCTGCTAGCACGCTGTTGGCCCAGCGT
Source organism: Macrobrachium rosenbergii (assembly GCF_040412425.1). Classification (NCBI taxonomy): domain Eukaryota; kingdom Metazoa; phylum Arthropoda; class Malacostraca; order Decapoda; family Palaemonidae; genus Macrobrachium; species Macrobrachium rosenbergii. The sequence continues at coordinate 41,951,100 of NC_089795.1, forward strand.
TCGACTCTCCGACCGGGCAATGAAGAATTAGAGGAATTTATTTCTGGTGATAGAAATTCATTTCTGGTCATAATGTGGTTCGGATTCCACAATAAGCTGTAGGTCCCGTTGCTAGGTAACCAGTTAGTTCTTAGCCACGTAAAATAATTTGAACAGCACACAGCAATGCAATAAACGAGAAACGGAAAAACAAACAAGACAGTAACGCTCAGCCATTTACATCTTGCTTGCGCGACGCCGGAGCATTTCCTCATAACTTACAAGAATGCTTTCACAATCAACACACCGGAAAGCCGAGGAGTTACCATTCTTAACGGCAAACACCTGGACCTATAAATAAGGCCAGGAACGAGAGAGAGAGAGAGAGAGAGAGAGAGAGAGAGAGAGAGAGAGAGAGAGAGAGAGAGAAGTTTAGTATACCGTAGTTTAACCAGACCATTGAGCTGATTAACAGCTCTCCTAGGGCTGGCCCGAAGGATTAGATTTATTTTACGTGGCTAAGAACCAGTTGGTTACCTAGCAACGGGACCTACAGCTTATTGTGGGATCCGAAAACCACATTATGACGAGAAATGAATTTCTATCACCAGAAATAAATTCCTCTAATTCTTCATTGGCCGGTCGAGGAATCGAACGCTGGGCCAGCAGCGTGCTAGCTGAGAACTATACCCACCCCTCCAATGAGGAACAGAGAGAGAGAGAGAGAGAGAGAGAGAGAGAGAGAGAGAGAGAGAGAGAGAGAGAGACTTCTCTCTGCTGGAAGAGAAATTAGAATTTCTCTCTCCTGAGAAAGATAAGAATTTCTCTTTCCTGAGAGAGAGAGAGAGAGAGAGAGAGAGAGAGAGAGAGAGAGAGAGAGAGAGAGAGAGAGAGAAAATAGCACAAACACTTACCGGGACTGCTACTTCATCATTAATGCGCTATTATGCTAATGAATGGGGATTTTAACAGCCACAATCTCTGCTCTAATAAGATTACCTTACACCGGAGGAAGAAGGACGTACGAAAGAGTGGGAAGCCCAAGCAAAGGGGAGAGAGAAAGAGAGAGAGAGAGAGAGAGATTAACAACCATATATATATATATATATATATATATATATATATATATATATATATATAAATATATATATATATATATATATATATATATATATATATATATAAATTATATATATATATATATATATATATATATATATATATATATATATATATATATATACATATATACATATATAAGATGGCTCAAGAGGATGTTAACCTCACTGTTTTCTTCACACTGGCTAAAACCCAACAAAATGGACTTACCATCAGGTACATAATTAAATTAATTCTCACCCGCTCGTATCGACCTCGGGTTCTTAGCCTTGGCCATATATATTATATTATATTATATATATACACATATATATATATATATATATATATATATATATATATATATATATATATATATATATACTATATATATATGCAGAGACAAACAGTTAGTACATAAAACCACTATTAATTTGCACTATGACAAATGCAATTCAGCCGCGCCTACGAAGCGCTTTCACTACACTTTTCTCTTTATTCCAGCTACGGCTCCATACTTAGACAAGGCATCAATGGAGCTCACCTCCACCCCGATGAGTCTACGAGGGGGGAGCTCCTCCTCCTCTCTCTTTCTCTCTCTTCTTTTTCTTACTTCCTTCTCATCCCTTCTTCCTCTTAGTCGTTCACCAACCGGTAAATCAATCTCCCTCTGCTCTGCCTCTTTTCCTTCTCCCCTGTACCGTAAAAATCAGCACCGGGGAAAAAAATATTACGTAGAAGCTTAGCCGTGTTTACCGTTCAATAACGAGCTGTCTCTCTCTCCTGCAAAGTTCGAGGGAGAGAGAGAGAGAGAGAGAGAGAGAGAGAGAGAGAGAGAGAGAGAGAGAGAGAGAGAGGTCATTGTAAAAAATATGTATGGAAAGCAAAACTGGGGGAAATAAAAAAAAATATCACATGAAAAGATACATCTGAAGAAAACCCCGGTGTGTATGTGTGTGAGAGAGAGAGAGAGAGAGAGAGAGAGAGAGAGAGAGAGAGAGAGAGAGAGAGAGAGAGAGAGAGGTCATTTTAAAAATATGTATGGAAAGAAAGACTGGGGGAAATAAAAAAATATCACACGAAAAATACATCTGAAGAAAACCCCGATGAGAGAGAGAGAGAGAGAGAGAGAGAGAGAGAGAGAGAGAGAGAGAGAGAGAGAGAAAAATATGAGGAAAGAAAGACTGTACATCTGAAGAAAACCCGATGAGAGAGAGAGAGAGAGAGAGAGAGAGAGAGAGAGAGACTGTTAAATATAGGCTGTTTTTAAATCTTATGTGATAACAACCTGTTGAATTCTTATTGTATCCCGGTTTGTTTTCTAAAACTTTGGAAATCACATTTTAAAAGAGTGATGGTTAGGGTATGCATTAAGAGGCGCTGCAACGTAAGATGTTTATGTAATGAATGATTTACTTCTTGTTTCATCTCCATTTTTCCCTTAACTTTAAAAACTAAATATTTTACAATGTTTGGGATATGCACTATAAATATAAATAAATATAAATACAGCAACTTTTATTGCAATACATAAGACTTTTGTGATAATAATAATAATAACAATAATAATAATAATAATAATAATAATAATAACAACGACTATTTCAACCTGCACTTAATCTGTAGCTACCATCCCTTTCTTTCTCTCAGTCTTCTGTATTCCCACCGTTACTCTTTATCTTTTTTTTGCCACCTTTTATCGTCATCATCAACATCACCATCATCATTATCATCGACACAGGAGCGAAGTTTCCAGGCTGTCGTTTTTAGCCTCTAGATACGGTCATCAATCACAGTATCGCCCTCTCTCTCTCTCTCTCTCTCTCTCTCTCTCTCTCTCTCTCTCTCTCTCTCTCTCTATGATTTACGTCAGAGACTACCGAGGTATTGGTTTCGTGAAAAAGAAAAGATCGCCTTTCCATCTGTCAATATGAATGTACAACAGGATATAAGACAATAAAGTGTATAGGGATATCTCATTTGCATACATACATACATATATACATATATATATATATATATATATATATATATATATATATATATATATATATATATGCATACACTCGTAAATGATTAATAGAGGAGATTTTATCAAAACCAGGCGGTTTGTCTCTCTCTCTCTCTCTCTCTCTCTCTCTCTCTCTCTCTCTATATATATATATATATATATAATCTATATTTATTTGAATATAATTATATACTTGGCATCTATTACTTATAGTTCATAGTTATTATATATGCATGCATATAGGCTAATTATGTATATATATTATATATATATATAATATACATACATACATGCATGCATTAGTATATATGTATATACATGTAATACATATATATATATATATATATATATATATATATATATATATATATATATATAAAAACATACATGTCATATACTGCATTACAAATCTAAAATGTTCTTGCATATACTGTGCAGGCGAGTATTTTTCATCATATAAACAGGATCACTTTATATTATATAAGAAATACAGTCTTATCTATACAGCACTCGCAGGCATGATCCTCAAAGATAAAAAATAAACCACCTTGTTGCAGTGCTAATGAGAGTTATTTGTCTCACCGTTTGCAAGAAATGCTATACACAAACAGGAAGGAGAGAGAGAGAGAGAGAGAGAGAGAGAGAGAGAGAGAGAGAGAGAGAGAGAGAGAGAGAGAGAGAGAGAGAGAGAGAGCCACCTACTTCAAAGAGGCAGGGGAAAAAATAAAACAGAAAAATTGCGACGCGGAGAATATTAACTGTCAGGAAAATACAATGAAATTTTCAGGACTAACACACGCACAAAGAAGACAAAACATTCTTATTAAAATGGGTCCCTTAAAGCTTGTCACGTTGTCTCTTTCTCTTTCTCTCACTTCTTTATGTGCATGTGTGTGTGTGTATGTATGTATGTATGTATGTATGTATATATATACAATATATATATGTGTGCATATATATATATATATATATATATATATATATATATATATATATAAAGTATATATATATATATATATATATATATATATATATATATATAAAAAACTGAAAAAGGAAAAAGTGGCATATATACTAAAATAAAATGGACAAAAAATAAAAACGGAAAAGGAGGAATAAAAAAGTTAACAAAACGAATGAAAGTAAAAGATTGGATCAGAGATCTACAAAAGAAGGGTGATATAATAAAATAATGATAAAGAATTAAGACAAACAATGGATAAAAACGGGAGGCGAGAAAGTATAAGAAAACAAGAAACAAAGAATAAGAAAACAAGAAGAATGGGGCTGAACCCCCACCGGAAGTGATAAACCGAGCTTCTAATGGATGGAAGGTCGGCCATAAGGGTCAGGGGAGAACGGAAACAGGAAGAGAAATCCAAAGTTTGGCAGTAGAGGGAAAGAAGCATTAACTCAAGTGCAGGGCTCCGTTTTCTATATTGAAAACCGCAATGCCTCGACGGCAAAAGCATCGTAATCTTAGAGGAGAATTTAGATTCAAAAAAAATTTTAAATAGATTTAAGAGGATAACACATATATTGTTAGTATCAGAATTTAAACAAGTAAAAAATGCACCAAAGTTTCTTCGGTGCAATCGAGTTTTCTGCACAGCCGCTACAGCGTATAATCAAGGCCACCGAGAATACTGTAGATGTATTTTCAGTGGTATCGGTATCATGCTGTATGAACCGCGGCCCATAAAACTTTAACCACTTCCCAGTGGTGGCCTATTCTATACCGTTGCTAGAAGCACGATTATGGCTAACTTTAACCTTAAATAAAATAAAAACTACTGAGGCTAGAGGGCTGCAATTTGTTATGCTTGATGATTAGAAGGCGGATGATCAACATACCAATTTGGAGCCCTCTAGCCTCAGTAGTTTTTAACATCTGAGGGCGGACAGAAAAAGTGCGGACGGACAGACAAAGCCGGCACAATAGTTTTCTTTTACAGAAAACTAAAGAGGATTAAAAGTAGCGAGCTTCAAAATGTTCAGAACAAATATAATCAAAATTCGTCGTAAGCTTTGAAATATTCAAGAGCAGGATTTAAAATCATAAGAAGTATCGAAATATTTACTGAAGAAAGACGATTTGTGCAAACCATTGTAATACTCCAATGAAATATTAAGAATGTTAACAAACATAAAAAAAATTCAAATGCAAAAGAGAAAATTTATCATAATCAAGTAAAATAGACATATAAATAAATAAATAAATAAATAAATAGATACGGAAACAAATAAATATATAAATACAAAAATAAATACAGAAAAAATAAATAAATACGAAAACAAATAAATATATAAATACAAAAATACATAAGTACATAAATAAATAAATTCATAAATAAATATAAACGAAAACAAATAAAATAAATACAAAAATAAATAAATACGTGAATAAAATAGATAAATTAATTAATATATCTAAAACTACAGGAGGATCCCCCACCTAAGAATCTAATCAACCCTTCCCTTTTTCACAACAAGTCTTCCCAAAAAATTTTATATTGAAAATCCATCAAAGCCGTTTTTATGTCTCTTCTGGACAGACCGACGCGTCTGATTGCATGGCCTTCGTACGACTTCGTCTGCAGGAGACAGGTGCCCGGGGGAGTGACAAATTAGACATTGCAAAGAAATCCTGTAAGTACTCTGCAGTTTACAGCCTGTTCTCGATATGGAGGCTCCATCACTATCACACATTTATTATTATTATTATTATTATTATTATTATTATTATTATTATCTGTTTATTTACTAATTTGTTCATTTATTTTTTCCTTTTCTAACAACTGGTTTCTTCTTTCTGCATTTCCTATTACCTTCTGTTACTTCTTTCATATGAACACCAAATTCTTCGGAAGCTTAAATTTCAAGTCAATGGCCCCTGTGGGCTTGTACCATATGAATAGGGTTCACCTTCTAAATTTGCCGGTACTCGATTGTTCTTTATGTCAATAATAATAATAATAATAATAATAATAATAATAATAATAATAATAATAATAATAATAATAATAATAATAATAATACTGATATTATTATTATTATTATTATTATTATTGGCACATAAAGAACAATCAAGTACCGGCAAATTCAGGAGACAATAGACATTCTTGTGTATATTATTATGTATACTGTTGTTACAACACAGACATATAGCCCTCCGAGGCTACTGTGCTCTGTATTGTTATAGTAATACACTTTAAAAATCTTCAAGAGAATGGTCGTTTAACCCTCAGCATTACTGTGACTAGTATCAGTCACGATGTGCACTGTCTCTGAAAACGAGGGCCTTGTGGGAAGTCAAAGTGAGGGTTATGAATCTTTAAGCTTCCAAGAAGCACAATGGCCATTAGTGAAAAAGAAAGTGAAAGATGATGGATGTTACAAAAAGAAAATGGATCAAAACTTACGAAAATACATGAGGAAAGAGAAAACATGACGTGAATGGGATAAGAACACCTACAAACAATAACAAACGAAATGGGAATTATCAGAGAAAGCAAAAAAAAAAAGAGAGAGAGAGAGAGAGAGAGAGAGAGAGAGAGAGAGAGAGAGAGAGAGAGAGAGAGAGAGAGAGAGAGGCATCACAGATCAAAAATAAAAATAACTACGGCAAGATGAAGAGTAGAAAATAAAAACCAGACACGAAAATCATAAAAAAAATATATATACTATATATATATATATATATATATATATATATATATATATATATATATATATATATATATATATATATATATATATAGATAGATAGATAGATAGATAGATAGATAGATAGATAGATAGATAGATAGATAGATATCCACGGCACGCCATTAAAAACAGAAGGGAAATCACAGACCACATAAACCCAATGATGACACTTCGTCGAAAAGAGAAGGGGGAAAAAATAACAGTAAACAGACATGACGGAAGCGATGCAGCCATGGTAACACGTGAAGAGGTATTCACAGGGTCAACATCCCCTACCCCCACCATTTCCCCCCCTATAAAAAAGATAGCAACACACACACATTCCCAATCCTCCTCAGTCGTTGATGCCATGCTCCTGCGATCTGCTGCCAACTCGCACATCCATCACCTTAGCAACAGACGCCAATGCATCAAAACACACCCCAGAGAGAGAGAGAGAGAGAGAGAGAGAGAGAGAGAGAGAGAGAGAGAGAGAGAGAGAGAGAGAGAGGTCATATTTTTAGGTCCGTCATTCGCATATCGAGACCATACAGATAGGAAGGTAAACAGACGCGCATAGAGAATATACTTCTAGATTTGAGAGAGAGAGAGAGAGAGAGGGGGGGAGAGAGGGCGCCTCTCATTTCATAACCACAATATAGGAAGGCCGGTAGATAAAAATATCCTCGTCGACGTTCGCATAAGGGAGAGAGAGAGAGAGAGAGAGAGAGAGAGAGAGAGAGAGAGAGAGAGAGAGAGAGAGAGAGAGAGAGAGATGCCTCTCATTTCATAACCATAATATAGGAAGGCTGATAGATAAAAACATCCTCGTCGACGTTTGCACAAGAGAGAGAGAGAGAGAGAGAGAGAGAGAGAGAGAGAGAGAGAGAGAGAGAGAGAGAGAGAGAGAGAGTGTTTGGTTTCTATCCGGGGGGAAAAACTGCACTATGATAATGATGCCAGGCTGACACTTTCTAACGACCTGTTTAGCATAAAAATTGGAACCATCTATCATGATATAATGCATGGGAAAAAAGTAAAAATAAAAAGTAAAGAAAGTAGAGAAATAAAAAAAAGAATAAGGCAGAAAAATGGAAAACATGACGACGGAAAGAATAATGACAGAAATAAATGAGTCACCGAACGCTGCTATGAAAATAAACGTGAAAGGAACGATAAGGGAATATAGAAGAGATTTCTATGAAAAGAAATGACGACTGTACGAAAACAAGAGAGGAGTGGAAATATATAAACTACAAATTCTTATGAAGCGTCGTTGCACACAGTAGCACTGTTACCAAGTGCTACTTGAAACACCGAATGAAAAGACACATAACAATGACATGTGCAATATGTGCAACTTGAAGGCGCGATGCACTTTATTAGTGAATTTCTGGCACCTGAACTGCCTTTCATGCGTACATGTACTTATTCATCTTTATCCATATGATATTCTTTCGTTATTTTTTATTTCTATGTTTGGGTTTCATTCTGCATAAGCTTGTTTTGCAAGGTTATGTTCCCTTAGGGTTTTCATAATAATAATAATAATAATAATAATAATAATAATAATAATAATAATAATAATAATAATAAATAAATAACACGTAAATAAAATACTCATATATTCACCAACTGGTCTGATGACCCAAAAAACGTCCGCCATACCTGAAAAAAGAACGGAAAACTTTTAATATTTCTCGACAAATATAAAACAACTTGCACAGAATTTATCACGTACACTGTAACTGATATCCCGACGTATATGATGAAATGATCTTTTCAGGAACTGTCAAATGACACGGCCCCATAATTGGCAGTGAAATTTGATTCGAAATTTTCTGAAAGATGACAAAAAAATATCGTTAATTCTGATAAAGAGTTACAGCTTTTTTTTTACAGTTAATTTAAGAACTATAGTACATCGTTTCAATAACTGAGAAGGCATGAACGTGAAATATCAAATGGCCTTGCATCTATACACTTTACTCCATCATATACAAATAGGTAAAAAAAAGTAAGTACGAAGAAATGTCAAAGTTCATGGCTAGGAGAATAAAATTATTCAAATGAGAGATGATTATTAGAGTATTTCAGTTTGTTTAGTGGAGAGAGACAGACTTCAGTGGTGAAAAAGGGATTAATGGAAATTTCAGAATACTTGTGGAAGTGACGGTTGAAGATCAAGGAAGAACAATAAAAAATAAAAGGAGAACAATAAAAACGCTGAACACTGGAAATGCAACAATGACTGACGAGGATGAGTAAGGTATTTCAGGAAAAATAGAAAGGTTACAAAGGAATGAGTAAAAGGAAGAACTTCGAATGAAGGGAAAGGTGATAAAAGGTGACTGCATGAAACTATTTGTATGCCTGGGAAGGTTTATAATATCTAAATTGACGCAGCAGTAGAGAAGGACTGGTTGGAGAGAAGCACTGCCCTTTTAAACAAGAAAGATTGCGCGATGTGGAAGATGCTTAGGATGGCTGAAGAGGAAACAGCGTTAGTTGGTGACGGTGAGAAGAACATGTACAGTCTCCTGCAAATGTTTGTAAAATGATGAAGCTGAGAAAGAACGGTAGCAAGAGTGAGGTTTTCAAGACAAAAGGAAACCAAGACCTGATGTGGAGGTTGGAAGAACGGAAGCACTGGTTCTCACAACTATTTGAGAGTAAATGTAACGGCCAAATGCAGGAAGAGAATGGAATGAAATATAAAATTTAGGCCAAAGGCCAAGCGCTGGGACCTACGAGGTCATTCAGTGCTGAGAGGAGGAAAACCTTGCAGTTGCACCATGAAAAACCTGTTAGGAGAAGGTGGAAAGTAATAAGGAAGAAAGGGAATATGAATAGAGGTACAGTAAGAGGAATGAAAGGGGTTGCTGCAAAAAACCTTAAGTAGTGCCTTCAGTGCGCCGCGTGAGGTGCTTTGACGGCTCTACCCCCGCCCCTCTGCTCTCAAGGGATAGCAGGAAGAAAACACCGGTGAACTGCTGAATATGTAAAGGTACAAAGATCTTAGGTTTGTAAGAAAATGGAGTATCTACCAAAGTATATCTTTCTTCCTCAGTGGAACTGAAGAGGGAATGATGAATTTGAAAGAAATAAAAAAAAAAAGATAGACTACAAGCTAAGATGAAATATTTACGCAGTACATTAAATAAGAAGGCTGAAATCATGGGAAACGTAGAGCATACGACGATGCGGTAAAATGGACAGCGCCCCCCCCTCGAAAAAAAAATAATAATAAGTTCTCCAGTCACGTGGAGAGAGGAGAGTGATGGATCGGTGACAAGAAGGTATTGCTCAGGAGTTTTATGAGGAAGGGGGCGTGAGGCACTGCAAGAGGTATTGCAAAGGCGGGACCGTAATAATCTAAGGAACGTAAGTGCCAATAAAACAGGAGCAAATGGCAGCGTTGTTTGAAAGGATGCAGCTGACGAACCTTGTGTGTGCCTACATGATGATGATGTTCACGTTCGCCTGGTGAAAGTTTTCTGCAATGGCTTCAATCATGACTAAACATTTTTAGTTATATATATATATATATATATATATATATATATATATATATATATATATATAGTATCGTAGCTCAGTGGTGCAGCGTTAAACTCGCATCTGTAAGGTACACGGTTCGATCCCGGCTTACCCCACAGGTTGACAAGCTGGGAGTCACAAAAACAAGGGCGTGAGGCTAGCAGCCTCATCGCTAAAACCTACAGAGAACTGAATTCTAAACCCATTCCACGGTGAATCCTACCAGTGCAGAGGCAAGACCGAAGAAAATAATATAAATAAAAGTATCCATCAATATTTGAAGAGAGTTCAGCGCTTCCAATGACACTAAACCTGACAGCTGTTATAGAAAGGGGCGTCACACTGCTCGTTTAAGAGGGAAACCATTATGATTGTGACCCCCACACCGCACATTTCCCGCTTTGACAAACCTTTTCATCACCTGTGTACGCTGAACTGATATCAAAATTTCTCTCTCCTGAGAGAGAGAGAGAGAGAGAGAGAGAGAGAGAGAGAGAGAGAGAGAGAGGAGAGAGAGAGAGAGAGAGAGAGAGAGAGAGAATTTCTTTCTCTCTCTGGAGAGAAAGATACAAATTTTTCTTTCCTGAGAGAGAGAGAGAGAGAGAGAGAAATGATACGTGCAAAAGGCGTGCACGTGCGTGCAAACTCCAACCGGAATATTGCATCCATGAACGCGTCCGCGCCCTAATCACCGACATCAATCACGACGCGAAAACTCTAAAAAACAAAGTCCTATTAACAGACCCCAAATCCTTTCCTTTCCGCTTGCCTTCCTTCTACCGACAGCTCTTTCCTATCTTTTCCATCCCTCTTCCTTCCAGAAGCCTTGATCTGCAATCATTTCCTTCCCGGGGATACCAACCTTTCTCTCGTCCTTTTTTTTTCCTCCAAACTTTCCAAGACAATCGTTTCTTAAGAAATCCGTTATCAAGGCAGTTGTTACTTAGGCGATAAGCTACCAAGGCAATCATTCCCTAGGCAATTTGCTACCAAGGCAATAGTTCCATGAACAACCCGCTACCAGGACAATTGTTCCCTAGGCAATCTGCTACCAAAAATCTGCTACCAAGGCAGTCGTTCCCTAGGCAATAAGCTACGAAGGCAATCGTTCCTTCAGGCAATAAGCAACCAAGGCAAGCCTTTCCTAGGCAATCTGGTACCAAGGCAGTCGTTTCACACGCAATCCACTACCAAGGCAATCGTTCCCTAAAGAACCCGTTCCCAAGGCAGTCATTCCCTAGGCAATCCACTCCAATGGCAGTCATTTCCAAGGCAATCCGCTACCAAGGCAGTCGCCTAAGGCAATCCTACCAGGCAGTCGCTTCCTAGGCAATCCACTACCAAGGCAGTCGTTCCCTAGGCAATCCGCTGCCAAGGCAGTTGTCCCCTAGGCAATCTGCTACCAAAGTAATCGTTTCCTAAGCAATCCGGTATCAGGCACTCTGGTTACCAAGGCAGTCGTTCCCAGGGCACAAGCTACGAAGGTAATCGTTCCCCAGGCAACCAACCAAGCTCTTTCCTAGGCAATCTGGTACCAAGGCAATCTGCTACCAAGGCAGTCGTTTCACACGCAATCCACTACCAAGGCAATCGTTCCCCTAAAGAACCCGCTCCAAGGCAGTCATTCCTCAGGGCAATCCACTCCAACGGCAGTAATCAAGGCAATCCGCTACCAAGGCAGTCATTTCCAAGGCAATCCGCTACCAAGGCAGTCGCTTCCTAGGCAATCCACTACCAAGGCAGTCGTTCCCTAGGCAATCCGCTGCCAAGGCAGTTGTCCCCAGGCACCCTGCTACCAGCAATCGTTCTCCTTAATCCGGTACCTAGGCACCCTGCTACCAAGGCAGTCGTTCCCAGGCAATAAGCTATGAAGGCAATCGTTCCTCAGGCACAAGCAACCAAGGCAAGCCTTCCTAGGCAATCTGGTGTTCAAGACAGTCGTTTCAATACCGCAACCACTACCAAGGCAATCGTTCCCTTAAAAAGAACCTGTTCCTGCAAGGCAGAGCCATTCCCAGGCAATCCACTCCAACGCAGTCATTTCTAAGGCAACTGGGCCACTGGGCAGTCATTTCCAAGGCAATCCGCTACTGGCAGTGCGCTTCCTCAGGCAATCCACTACCAAGGCAGTCGCCCTCAGGGCAATCCGCTGCCAAGGCAGTTGTCCCCAGGGCAATCTGCCACCAAAGCACCGTTTCCGGCAATCCGGTACCTAGGCAATCTGCTACCAAGGCAGTCGTTCCCTAGGCAATAAGCTACGAAGGCAATAGTTCCCCAGGCAATAAGCAACCAAGGCAAGCCTTTCCTAGGCAATCTGGTACCAAGGCAGTCGTTTCACACGCAATCCACTACCAAGGCAATCGTTCCCTAAAGAACCCGTTCCCAAGGCAGTCATTCCCTAGGCAATCCACTCCAACGGCAGTCATTTCCAAGGCAATCCGCTACCAAGGCAGTCATTTCCAAGGCAATCCGCTACCAAGGCAGTCGCTTCCTAGGCAATCCACTACCAAGGCAGTCGTTCCCTAGGCAATCCGCTGCCAAGGCAGTTGTCCCCTAGGCAATCTGCTACCAAAGTAATCGTTTCCTAAGCAATCCGGTACCTAGGCAATCTGCTACCAAGGCAGTCGTTCCCTAGGCAATAAGCTACGAAGGCAATCGTTCCCCAGGCAATAAGCAACCAAGGCAAGCCTTTCCTAGGCAATCTGGTACCAAGGCAGTCGTTTCACACGCAATCCACTACCAAGGCAATCGTTCCCTAAAGAACCCGTTCCCAAGGCAGTCATTCCCTAGGCAATCCACTCCAACGGCAGTCATTTCCAAGGCAATCCGCTACCAAGGCAGTCGCTTCCTAGGCAATCCACTATCAAGGCAGTCGTTCCCTAGGCAATCCGCTGCCAAGGCAGTTGTCCCCTAGGCAATCTGCTACCAAGTGAATCGTTCCCTAGGCAATCTGCTACCACGGCAGTCGTTCCCTAGACAATCTGCTACCAAGGCAATCGTTTACTAGGCAATCGCCGTCTCCAGAGAAAGCTGTTTGTTCCTCCCGTTTCCCTCACTTCCATGGAAACCGTTTTTTCCTCCTCAACGCCCCTTCTTGTAAAGGCAACCCCCTCCCCCGCCCCCACCTTACAAGTTTCCTAGTTTCCCCCATCTCTTTCAAGGACACCTCCTTCCATTCCTGCTAAGACTACTCATTCCCACTCCCTTTCCTCTTTATTCTAGAACGGGAACTCCTCTTATTTCTTTTCCATTTCTTTTCACTCTTCCGTCTCCGTACTGTCAGTTACTTCAAGAAGAAACAGCACCTTCTTCCTTCCCCCCTCTCTCTCCTTTACGTTCACGGAAAGCCTTTTCCCTCCTTTCCTTCTTTTAATAAAGCCCAACTCTCTCTCTGAGAAACCTCCCTTACCTTTTCCTTCAAGGGGCATTCCCTTCCCCCCTCTTCCGTCTAGGGGCATTCCCTTTCCCTCTTTTTTCAAGGGACATTCCCTTCCCCTCTTTCTTCTAGGGGCATTCCCTTCCCCCCTCTTCCTTCAAGGGGCAATCCCTTCACTCTCTCCTCCCTCCTCCTTTCCCTAAGCTGGGGTTCCTTCACCCCAACAAACGCAGGAAGGTCACCTACTTTACGAACTCTCCCACATCACAAACTCCAGGGGCGGAAACTACCAATTCATCATAGAACACACAGCGACCCCCAATTCAAGTTGCAATAAAGAATACATAACTCATGGAGTTTGCCTCTTTAAGCCTCTTTAACGGCTGCGTATTAAGCGATTGAAATAGATAAAAAAGTGTCGATGTTGTTCGACTGGTTTTTCGGAAAAATGGAAAGCCAGAATTCCTCACAAAGCATAATTATTTTCACGGCTAAGTGAGCAAATGCTCGCGCGCTTATAACAATGAAAAAAAAAAAATACCATGGACCCTGGGAAAAAATTAAAAGAAAGAATTATTTATGTACACAATATATATATATATATATATATATATATATATATATATATATATATATATATATATATATATATATATATATATATATATATATATATATATATATATATATATATATATATATATATATATATATATATATATATATATATATATAGTATATATATATATATATATATATATATATATATATATATATATATATATATATATATATATATATGTATGTGTGTGTGTGTGTACGTATATATAAAACTCCACATCAAAATCAATTACGACCCACAAATAATAAAAATAAAAATTTTAAACCATATCTGAAAACTGTAGCAAACACCAAATGAACCAGCCGAAGAATTTCCCAGCCAACGACAATAAAATACACCTCCTGAAAAAAAAAAAAATTAAAAAACACACGAAGGGAGAACTGGTGGCGTCGGAGTAAATCCTCCGGATCAAAACCCGGATTAAGGTTTATCCACATCAAATATTCAACGCGATGGGACTTCAATTTCCACGAATCGCAATGAAAAGCTTTTGAGCCAGCTTGCAAAACACACACACACACACACACACACACAACAGCCAACACCGGCGAGGGATGGATGTAATCCATTAAAAAAAACAAGAGGGATTAAATAAAACACAAATGCGATGGCGAGTAACAGGATGACACACAAAGAACTCATTTCCTCCTGCAGCGAAGTTCAGCGGAGAATGAGTTTGTTTGCGTTTAATTTTTTTTGCTTGTTTATCCGCAGTCATTACGATCTGAAATTCTATCGACTGGAAATGTCAGATGAATCCCCACAAGTTTTCCGGATTGGGTTAATTAGCAGAATGATCCACACGAGCATCTTGAAAATGATCTACAACGGCATCAAGGAAATGATCCACAAGAACATCAAGAAAATGATCCAAAAGAACATCAAGAAAATTATCCACAAGAACATAAGGGAATTATCCAGAAGATCAAGAAAATGATCCGCAAGAACATCAAGGAAATTATCCAGAAGATCGAGAAAATGATCCACAAGAACACCAAGAAAATTATCCACAAGAGCATCAAAGGAAATTATCCAGATCAAGAAAATGGTCCACAAGAACATCAAGAAAATGATCCACAAGAGCATCAAGAAAATTATCCATAAGGAAATCAAGGAAATTATACACAGGAACATCAAGAAAATTATCCACAAGAACACCAAGTAAATGATCCACAAGAGCATCCAGAAAATGATCCACAAGAACATCAAGAAATTGATCCACAAGAACATCAAGAAAATTATCCCAAAATCAAGAAAATGACCCACAATAGAATCAAGACAATGAACCAAAAATCAAGAAAATTATCCTGAAGAATACCAACGAAATTACTCAGAACACCAAGGAAATTAATCATAAGATCAAGAAAATTACCCAATATAATATCGAGACAACCAACCAGAAGAACAGCAGGAAAATGATCCACAAGAACACTAAGAATACGAGACATAAGAAAATCTAAGAAAATTAGCCAAAAATCAAGAAAATTATCCACAAGAAATTAAAGAAAATACTCCACAAGTACATCATGAAAATTATCACCAAAAACATCAAGAATAAGATCCAGAATATCAAGAAAATGACGCGCCAGAAGATCAAGATAATGATTCACAAGATAAAGAAAATGCTCTCCAAGTACATCAAGAAAATTACCTACAAGAGCAATAAGAAAATTATCAATAAGAATATTAAGAAAATTATCCTGAAGAACATCAAGAAAATGATCTAGAAGAACACCAAGAAAGTTATCCGTTAGAACATCAAGAAAATTATCCACAGGAACATCAAGAAAATGATCTACAAGAACATCAAGAAACATCTACAAAAACAACGCTAAATGCTCCACAAGGAAATTAATTCTTAATTTTTTAAAAATACATAAAATAAAAATATGAAAACAATATTAGTAATACCTCTGAATTAGGATGACTTGCTCTTACCTTTACCAAGGAACATACGAATTCACTGTAGTTCCCGGTCGGGTATGAGGGGAGATTTAAGCATAAGGTTAATGACATTCCACTGTGAGAAAGAAACTTGCTGAAACTTGGAACTGAACGGCAATAAAGGAATATGGAATTTAGGCCAAAGGACAAGCGCTGGGACCTAGGAGGTCATTCAGCATTGAAACGGAAATTGACAGTAAAAAGGTTTGAAAGGAGGAAAACCTCGCAGTTGTACCATTAAATATTGTTAGAAGAGTGTGGAAATTATAAGGGAAGAGAGAATATGAATGGAGGTATAGTAAAAGGAGTGAAAGGGGTTGCAGCTAGGGGCCGAAGGGACGCTGCTAAGAACCTTAAGTAATGACTACAGTGCACCCAGTGGGGTTCACTGACGGCACTACGCCCCTACGGGGCTGAACGCCAAGGAGTCGAACACAAGCGGAAATGGGTGACATTAAGGCGATGAAGTTGGAGTGACTGACTCGAACTTCGACTCTTAACGCATTTGCGTATCACGTAAACTTCAGAAATTGCGTCTATGTCTCACAAGTCACTCTGTATTAAAGTCTGAGAATATTCTCAGTCTTGAAGAGCTAACGAATAATAATGTCTACAAAATCTGACAACATAATGGTCTTCAAAATAAAGAAGAATTGGCACCAAAGCCGCAAAGATCAAACAATTTATCAATATAAAACATATGTATTAAAAATTATAGCTCTCTCTCTCTCTATATATATATATATATACACACATATATATATGTGCATATATACACACATACATATATATCTATATATATATGCATTATTTATTTAGTATATATATACAGTATATATATAAATATATATTTATATATATACATATACTGTATATAATATATATATATATATTATTATATATATATATATATATATATATATATATATATATATATATATATATATATATATATACATATACACACACATACATGTTATTTTTATATATATATATATATATATATGGTATATATATATATATATATATATATATATATATATATATATATATATATATATATATATATAAGAAAACCATTCGACATCACAGAAGTAGAATGGAGTCCTATCCCATATTCCGGGATAAATATGATGTACTGAACTGCTCGCTCTTCCTTTTTCCACCATTAACGTGTCTTTTGAACCTCCTTTCTCAAAATCCCGTCCCACCTCCTCTACCTCCCTCTCACCCCCCACGCTCCCCTCACCCCATCTCCTCAATCCCTGTCACTCTCTCCGAAAGCCACTTACAAAAATCCACTTTCTGCAAAGGAATGTCATCAATCAAATTTCGATGGTGACAACAACATGAACCTTAAAAGAATTCCGAAATGATCTCTCTCTCTCTCTTCAAACACACACATACAAACACAAACACAAATACATAAACTCGCCCATTTACAGTAGCTTATAGATACTCATAATCTGAACACAAAGATGTGATGAAAGGTTTGTCTTACATGCACTTTCTCTCTCTCTCTCTCTCTCTCTCTCTCTCTCTCATACACACAAAAACACATACATCTCCCAAAAGTCACTCATTAATTTAAACACACGTATTTAGTTGAATTTAATTGAGCATTCTGTTAACCCCCGCCCCCTTTCTCTCTCTCTCTCTCTTAGCTAGAATGGATTTTTCACTGAGCCACAAGTAAATTCACCATCATATTACTTCCTTCGCTCTCAGAGAGAGAGAGAGAGAGAGAGAGAGAGAGAGAGAGAGAGAGAGAGAGAGAGAGAGAGAGAGAGAGAGCGGATGATTGCCCAAGCCATGACGTCAAACCAATATGAAGAATAATTCTGAAAATATCAGCGCGCCAGACGAAGCAGTTCCCTTTCAAGGGGAGGAAAAAACACGCTACCTTCTTTTGCCTCGAAACATTAAACGTCGAGATAACACGAAAAACAACGTCTCCAGACTTGTTACTGAAAATACGTGTTTTTTTTTTTCTATCGATTTCCGTTCTTCACAATAATGGAAAGATCAAATAGGGATTATTGATCAAACGTGAAGGTTGCTAAACAGGTAAGTAGATAGGATACCGGTGAGAGAGAGAGAGAGAGAGAGAGAGAGAGAGAGAGAGAGAGAGAGAGAGAGAGAGAGAGAGAGAGAGCGAGTACGTAAACCATACATACATACATACACACACGAATGCAAATCATAAATGAGCTTTAAATGAAAATACCTTGAGTAAATCTTCAGAAGTAAGTGGAAACACACACACTCATAAGAGAAAGAGAGAGAGAGAGGGAGACAGTACATTAAAGACTGACAGAAAGTATGTAAACCGCGCATACACGCATACACACACACACACACACACACGTAAGCACACATAAATAAACAAGAAATGAAATTGCCTCGAGTAAATCTTCAAAAGTAAGCGGAAACACTCACAAGGGTAGAGAGAGAGAGAGAGAGAGAGAGAATCACTCTTGCATCCACGATCCAATGGAGGGGGGGCGGCCCTCGCCCCAATAAGGTCTTCGTATCCTTAATAACACCTTTCGGTCCTACCGCGTATGAAGCCATTCCGATGCAAAGCCCACAATGGAGGTGAAGACAGAAGATGTTGAGCAGAATGAATAACCTCTCACTTGAATAAAAATGTATAAAATGTATCACTCACTTTAAGGGAGCCGAGGGGGGTGGGGAAGGGGGGGGATGGAGGGGGTGGAGGCGTGTGCGCTATAGCTGGTCCTGGGACGGTTTAACAAAGGCTGCCCTCACGGCTGTTAAACGCCTTATATCCTACGGTTTATAGGATGTTGTTACCCAGCTTATTGGATCTCTCTCTCTCTCTCTCTCTCTCAGAAATGATTACACATTTGCACCACAAAATATATATACACAACTGTCAAAAACTACTATTATTATTGCTTCCTCTACTACAAGAAAGTTAATCTTGCACAAGTAACAAAAGAGCATACATACATTTACGGAGTCTCTCTCTCTCTCTCTCTCTCTCGTATAATCAAAGGAGTGATTACACGCTTGTAACAAATAAAAATGCATATACACAACTGTCAAAAACTCCTATTATAATCACTTTCTCTGTTAAAACAAAATAAATCTTGCACAAGTAACACGAAAGCATACTTACATAAACGTCGTCTCTCTCTCTCTCTCTCTCTGTCTCTCTCTCTCTCTCTCTCTCTCTCTCTCTCTCTCTCCGAGGTGCCCTAGGTCCTCGCATCTCTCGTTATTTGATAACATCTCTCCACCAATTTCCGCCAAATTGCAATATTCCTGCACGGCGAGCAAGGCAGTCATTTGAGGGCCCAGTCATGCAAAATTCATGACACTCTTCAAGATTATTAGCATCAGTAGCCCGTCTGTTACTCTAAAAGGAGCAGTGTGCACAGACTGGCACTCTTAGGGAAAAGAACACTAACAAAAACACATTTCTTATGACCTCTAAATTTAGGAGAGCGTCTGCAAATGGAAACTGTTTTTGAATTTTAGAAGCTCTAAAAAATTTATTTTACTTTAACGTCAAGAATAGGTAGAAGTTTGTAAGGTACCACGCTAAATAAGAGGGAAATAGTATTCGTGGCATAAATGCAAAGGATATTCTGTTGGGAGGACCAATTTTTTTCTATTCTTTATAATACTTGTTTGGAACCAGTACTTGACCAATAAAACAGTTTAAAACTGTCTTTTGAAATTAAAGACAGTAAAACTAACATTCCACAAAAATGTCTTTTGAAATTAACGACAGTAAAACTAACATTCTACAAAATTGTCTTTATAATTTAAAGACAGAAAAAACTAGCTTTCTATAAAACTGTTTTTTTAAATTGTCTTTTTAAATTAAAGACAGTAAAACTAGCATTCTATGAAAATGTCTTTTGAAAATAAAGACAGTAAAACTAGCCCGCAAAAAGAACACAAAGAAAATAACTGAACGTCACTTCAAAAAATTCTTGTTACTTATTCAGGTTCAAAGACTTATCTGTATACACCAATTAAAATTTATCCTCCAGCTTAATGTATAATTCACAATAGTCACCCGATTCTGTTACAGCAATTACGGATCTCAATTTTTCTCTATTCTGTATAAAGGAAACTTCTTAGCTATTACAACGGGCATTATTTGACAAACAAGGCGCGCAGAATTATCTTCGAAATCAAATCTCTCTCTCTCTCTCTCTCTTTCTCTCTCTCCACACTCCACACAAACACAGGATGTATGTTTGCATATCAAAGCCATTGATGGAAGACTTTGTCCGCAATAATACAAGCGTTCATCTACAACTGAAGATCTATGTAACTACATGACTGTTTCTGCTATACAATGCCAGGTTTCGGTATACAGCAAGAGTTATGTTACAGAATTGAATATATTGAATTGAATATAGAATTTAGGCCAAAGGCCAAGCACTGGGACCAATGAGGCCATTCAACGCTGAAACGGAAATTGACTGTAAAAGTCTGAAAGGTGTAACGGGAGGAAAATCTCGCAGTTGCGCTATGAATCAATTATTAGGAGAGGGTGGAAAGTAAGGTGGAAGAAAGAGCATAAGAAAGGAGGTACATTCTGTACAAAATAAATTCTCCCGTACAAACAGATTCATTAATAAAAACCTCTACCAGAGAGAAGAAACGCACTGATATTTCCAACATCTCGCAAAAATTATAAAACAATGAATGAAGAATGAACGCACTGGTTAATTCAACGTGTATATACATAATTTCGTTACTATAAAATGCTTTAGTTAAATGCAGTGCTAACAAATGCATTCGCTTTTCTAACGAACGTTCCCTTAAAGAACAAACATACGCTTCCTTAGAAAAAAGGTTAAGAATGAACGGACTATCTCAACATATATGGTACAATAACTGAGAAAAAAAGCTGCTATATCAAACATAAGTAAACAGTAAAAAAAAAAAAGTGTGTATAAGCAGTCCAATGCGAAAAACTTAAGTTCCTTCTCTTACAGAGCAAACGTTCCCGCAGAGTAAACACGTTAGGATACGAACGGATTGTCTCAACGTTTGTCGTACACCAACTGAAAAAAAAAAAAACCGCACACACACAACACACACACACAAACAAATGAGCCCTCAGAAAAAGGTATGCATAAGCAGCCATGTATGAAAAACTAAAGTTTCTTCCAGCATTCTCTTGCAAAACAAACGTTCCCGCAGAGTAAAAACGTTAGGAAAGGAACGGGTGGTCTCAACGTTTACTGCCAGAGCAATTCCACCGAGGCTGATCCGCGTTCTCCGCTGGCTTTATGATGGGGGCTGCTGGGAAATGTTTTGGCCCCGGCCCAGAAATCTACGACGCTCGCAATGTTGTAATTCGCTCGGGGAACACCTTGCCCGGAGGAAAGCAACTATCTTATTTACCGGCGCTACAATAAAAATGTGCTACACTGGAATTCATGCATTTAAAGATACTTCTTACTCTTGGTATGTATGGTATGTACCGTATGTACACTTTTGTGTGTATATATATATTATATATATGTACACATACATACATACACACATACACACACACACACACACACACACATATATATATATATATATATATATATATAAATATATAAACGAGCACAAAAGCATAATTGGAAGAGAGAACCTGGTATGGAAAAGCTCATTACATTATGCACGGGCTCATACTTGATTGAATAGCGAGGCGATGGATATAATGGTAAGATAAGGAGGGACTGGAGGTATATCTGATCATTATTTGGTTGAGACAAAAGATAAAATAGACTTGACTTCAAGTCTGAGTTAGGCTTGTTAATTTCCCGTTCCAACAGTCTTTCGAGAAACTAAAAATTAATCTTAATCCAAAGATACTAAAGAGAAATTCGAAGAAGGAAGATTAAGAAATGAAAATAAAAAGCTTGAAACTGAAGTTGGGCAAACCAAGAGATTGCTTCATTTGACAAGAAGATATTCCAGTACGGAGAAAACACATCAGCAATGACCGCAAGAAGCATGGGTGTGGTAGAGAGAGAGAGAGAGAGAGAGAGAGAGAGAGAGAGAGAGAGAGAGAGAGAGCTTTTCTCACCTGAAAATGTATCAAGTCCGCCAACAATAACGGTACGTATTGGCAAAGCCGCTCTTCGGGGACTAAAAGGGTTATCTGAGATCGAGCAAGCCATGCATCACGGGGGATTTGAGAAACGAGAGAGAGAGAGAGAGAGAGAGAGAGAGAGAGAGAGAGAGAGAGAGAGAGAGAGAGAGAGAGAGAGAGAATATCTGATGATGAATAACTAAGAAATGACTACTCTAGAGGTATATATGTATGTGAATATACATAAATTATATATATATATATATATATATATATATATATATATATATATATATATATATATATATATATATATATATATACATACAAAAAAAACACACATACGTATGTAAAAAAAAATATATTCCTACGAAAAGAAAAATCTACAGTTCTCCGAAACTGAGGAACTAACAGTGTTCCATTTAGCCAAGGTTATTCTTGGGCTAGAGCACAACCTGAGAGAGAGAGAGAGAGAGAGAGAGAGAGAGAGAGAGAGAGAGAGATCTGAGCTTGAAGTGGCTATAAAACTGATAAAAAAGATGAAGAACTTTTTTTGTCTCAAAAAAAAAAAAAAACTTTCTGGATGTTTTCGACTTACAAAATGAGAAATGTCTGCTCTCTTCACTCCTACTCTTCATTGCAATGTAGATTTGGCTTCCACGATCTGCAAGTTGCAAATGCACACAAATCTACAAGCAGCGTGCACACACACACAAAATATATATATATATATATATATATATATATATATATATATATATATATATATATATATATATATATATCACTCAGACTTATGTACTTTGGAGGAGATTGCAGCAAAAGATTAAAATATTAAAAACACCAGCACTACACACTAATGTGTGCATATATATATATATATATATATATATATATATATATATATATATATATATATATATATATATATATATATATATATATATCAGACTTATGCGCACTTTGGAGGAGATTGCAGCAAAGATTAAAGTATTAAAACACCAGCACTACACATTAATGCCCAGGAGAACGCGCTACATCTTTTAGGAAGGAACTTACAAATATTCATCTCATAATAATTTCTTTTTATTTTTCTCCCTCTCCGTTGGAAGACTTACTCGCTATTCTTGGCAGAAACAAAAAAACCTTAATCCCATTAGTACTCAGAGGCTCCGAAGACTCAAGACAACTGGGATTCATTTCCTGATTCTAAGAGTCTGCTGCTTAAGTCTCAAGCTGGTAGTAAAAAAAAAAAAAAAAAAAAAAAAAGAACCTTGGATTGGAATCAGTCGTTCAATGGAGGCTTCAACAATTTTATTTCATACTGTACGGTACCGTAGTCGACGTTTCAGTGATGAGAATAGATTAGGAAGTGTAATGAATTTTATCGCTATATATTTCTCTGGTATTTACTCTTATTTCCGCACATATCTTATATACTGGAAGACATCAATATCATTTCCTAAGAATCAATTATTCATATCAAAACAGAAATTACCGACATTAGAACTTACTCCACTTTGCAAAATTCCCTCATGGTTAAAAAAAAAAATTTCATGGAATGATTTGGCTATTTTGTAACTTGTTCGATGTACCGCTGGTGTTCTGATCAGTGACATTAAGAAACGTAGGGTTTGGTCAGCACTTCTAGAGGTGACCACCAACGAATACTGGGCCCCTTCCCCAGCACTTAAGATCCCGGGAGGGACCACCTGCGGCTAGAAACTTGAAAAACTTCGTTGGACCAAAGAAGTTCTTTATATTATCCAAAGACATCAAGATATCCCGTGAGGGGTCCACCTATGTTTGGAAACTTGAAAAAATTCGCTGGC
>NC_089795.1:41977767-42010267 GCF_040412425.1 Macrobrachium rosenbergii
ATAATCAATACTTGTATTGATTATTTTGGCCAAACAAGTCATCCACACGAACTGCTAATTTTAGAATCGTTATTCATAAAACAGCTGGTCCTGTTGAACTCAAACACCACCCTCTGTTCAGTTGTATCTGGTTTGGAGCCAGATTTCTTTGTTAAGCTTTCTCCTTTTCCCTTTTGTAGTCATTCAGTCCTCAACCTGTTAGTTCAGCAGGTGCTTATGAATTGTCTTGTTTTTATGCATATTTATATAGCATGTTGAGACTCTTGAAGTCGTTAGTTTTATCCATGTATTTTAATTTGTAAATTTTCTTTTAGCCTTGATAATGTTGTTACGAAACGCGTCGGCAAAAAGCCTACCACGGATGACCGACTGTCTCCTTGTCACCTGTCCTGAGAGAGATATATATATATATATATATATATATATATATATATATATATATATATATATATATATATATATATACTATATATATATATATATATATATATATATATATATATATATATATATATATATATATATATATATATATATGCACACATATACATTATATATATATTTATATATGTATATATATATATATATATATATATATATATATATATATATATATTTATATATATATATATATATATATATATATTTATATATATATATATATATATATATATATATATATATATATATATATATATATATATATATATATATAAATAAAAGTTGTTAGCATGAAGCATCACAGTCACTTGAAATCAGCGAGGAATGATTGACAGGAATATAATGCAAACTTATCAAGCAATTAAAGTACTTTTAAAGGTGGGAAAAAGGTTAACAACAATATAATATTTAATAATATTTATTTCCCGGGAAAGGAATACCAATACTGATGCTCTTAAATGCAAGGTATGAAAAGTGACAACTAGAAAGTGATTTTTCAGCAGAATTCTAAAAAAGACAAATGATTCAGTATTCTAGTGGAAGCCTCTCCTTGAAGAATTCCTACCCCCAGCGAGGAATACCACAAACAGGATGGCTATACATTACAGCGGAATACTCATCTGCCATGCGGAATTCTACGAACGCCAAGGGTCCCGCAATACAGCGAATTCCTCGTTTCCAATGCGGATTTCTACATAACGGGTCGGACCTGCATTTCCGCAGAATAGTAAGAATCCAATCAATCCGCAACTTTGCGGAATCCTCACCTAGGAAACTCCTTGCGACGACGCGGAATCTTACTAACGTCATGACCTTGCTTAGGGGAGGAATCCTCATTTCAGAGAACTACTCGTGCGGAAAACAGACTTGAGGCAAATGAATGAAATTCAGAGAGGATTATCCCGAACCGGGAAGATAAGACTTCCCAGTTCGATTCCCAATCGAAAGGAATCTTCAAATCCATAAAAGGAATCCTTCGTAAATCGACGCACAACACAATGGCAACATCTGTCCGGTTGTCGAATGGCTATCAGAGGAGGGGGGGGAGGGGAGGGGAGGGGACATGGAGGCCGGAATAAGAAAGGAGATTAAGAAAATGGGAAAGGGGGAAGAATAAGAAACAAATTAATACGAACGAAATGGATTTAGGAAAGGAAGAAAATAAAAAAAGTGGAATGCGAGATGATGGAGTAGAGAATACAATAAAAATATAAACACGAGGAAGAACAAAATACAGTAAGGATAGAGTAAATAACAAGGCGAGAAAAAGAGAAGACAAATAAAAGAGAAAGACGAAAGAAAGAGGAAGAGGAAACAGAAACAAAGAGAAAGAAATAAGGGGAGGATCAAAAGGCACAGCAGCGTGAAGAGGAAGAGAAAATTAGGAGAGAAAAAGAATAGTTAAAAAATTATGAACAAAATCACATGAAACCAAACAAGAAACAAAAACGAGAAATACGTTGGGGAAAGATAAGACGACAAGAAAACGAAGAGGAAATAAGAGGAAGAGGACAACAAGAAGGGGGAACAAAGAGAGCACTGATAGACAACAGGACACAGAAAGGGACCCCAGGAGCACTTGGCCTTTTTTAATGTCTTCTCATTCTGGGTCCAGAGATTAGAAAATAATATAATAAATCTTAAATGTTACGTGTCTTTATATTAATTATACTCTTGAACATCTAAAGCAGAGATCTCTTTTGAAAGTTAAAACATATATAAAAAATAAAAATAAAATTGAAAGGAAAAAATTAATACAAAATGAAAAATAACATTATACGTATGTTATATACAGTATATATCTATCTATCTATCTATCTATATATATATATATATATATATATATATATATATATATATATATATATATATATATATATATATATATACATTATAATCACACACATAATATATTTATATATATATATATATATATATATATATATATATATATATATATATATATATATATATATATATATATATATATAATATAACTTCTGAACTATTAAATGCCGGGCCCAAAACTTATATCAATTTAAATCAGTTTAACACGGGCGCCAACGCCTAATTTGCATAAAGGTTGGTAAGAAATTTACAACTGTCATTTTCCTTTAAATGCCAAATGCAGTATAATATTTCCCTTGAGGTGTCCTGTGGAAGAAAATGATTCTAACTTATAAATTATTTTTCCAATATGGCCGACAGGTCACGTGATGATTACGTCGCTCCATGATATAGGTAAATGAGTTAGCTATTCTATATGATTCACTTCGCCTCGCCTACAGTAAGTTTCGAATCAAATTTATATACACTCAGGCCAACAGTCCTAAAGTTTTAAATAAACCTTAAAAATTTTTAGTCACGTGACCAAATAAACCTGGTCGCTTCTAGATAATCACAAAGGCGGAAATAATAATAATAATAATAATAATAATAATAATAATAATAATAATAATAATAATAATAATAATAATAATAATAATAATAAGGGAGGAGACCCTCTCTAAGGGCAGTAGCGTTGAAAATGATGGCTGTTCTACGGCATTCAATTTATACAGTCTTCTCCATTCTCCTTAATACCTTCTTTTATCAGGGTGTAGCTGGTGTATCAGATATATGTCCTTTGCAAATCTGATGCACCAGCTACACGCTGATGAAAAGAAGATATTAAGAAGAACTGAGAAGACTACATAAATTGACTGATGTACAAAGAGCCATTATAATTAATAATAATAATAATAATAATAATAATAATAATAATAATAATAATAATAATAATAAAAAACTCGACAGTTATAAATGTGTACATATTATTTAAAGATAAATCTGTTCAGATAGAGCTTTCCGAAAACTGTTTCAGATTCCCTTTTCAATCTGAGATTGAAAAGAGGAATCAACAACTTCCCAAGCCTTCTGCAGATTTATCTTCAAATATATGTACATTCACTTACCTGTGATTTGTTTTCTCCATTTTAAGATTCATGCTACTATCAGTATTTTTCAATAATAATAATAATAATACTAATAATAATAATAATAATAATAATAATAATAATAATAGTAATAATAACAGGGTCCATGAAGCCTAAATATTCTCCCCTATACTCCAATGAGATTTTCCATTCTTTCTAATACTGCTTCGGAACTCTTTTCCTGCTATCGTTTCCCACACACTTTTCATAACCTTCAGTTCTAGGCACGTCTATCGCTTCCTTTGAGGCGTACCCATAATCTTTTCCTCTCCCCTTCGATTTCGCGTCTTCTGCGGGCCTGGGCTGGAAAAGGACTCCACTTAAGAAAATCCCAATTAAAAACAATTAAGTTACTGGCTTTGGATAATTTTAATCTAATCATAAGAAAAGAATCATTTTAATAAAACACATTCATCTGCCCGTATGATCTGATCAGGTCAAGAGAGAGAGAGAGAGAGAGAGAGAGAGAGAGAGAGAGAGAGAGAGAGAGAGAGAGAGCAGTAATGCCACTTTAAAAGAGCCAGGCTCAGTGCCACATCGTACTAAGACTCATGCTTAAGTCATGCGCTTAAGGAAAAAACGTTCGGCCTCACATGCTCCGCAGTGGTTGTCAATAGCGCTCTGCCTTAATGAGAATCATATTCCTGTTTTACTTAATAATCTCCTGGCTGTGAAATCACTCTCCCAACCGGGTTAATCATAGGCGAGTTAAAATCCTTTTAAACCAGCCATTTCGAATTGGGACTTTTGTACTGGAATACAAAACATATTCTGGAATGAAAGTTGTAGGTTTTACTTTCTCACAGAAACTTATTTTATCTTGTGGAAACTTATCTCATCTTATTTTGTGGAACCTTGTCTTATCTTGTGGAAAGTTATCTCATCTTGTAGAACCTTATCTTATCTTATTTTTTATCTTATCTTATCTTAATATGCAAAAAGAAAGAGACACAAAGGGTGGAAGGAAAATGAAGTACAGAAATAACCTTCCACACACACACGCCAGAGAGAGAGAGAGAGAGAGAGAGAGAGAGAGAGAGAGAGAGAGAGAGAGAGAGAGAGAGAGGAGAGAGCGAGGATCGCAAACCATCCAGCCTCTCCTTTCCTGATTCTGAGGTAGACAAGGAGAGAGAGAGAGAGAGAGAGAGAGAGAGAGAGAGAGAGAGAGAGAGAGAGAGAGAGAGAGAGGCCTGTCTCTTGAAAAATGGGAGATTATATGAGCGGAAAACAGAAATCATGAGAGAGTATTACTAAAAGCACTACATTACAGGTAACGAAACTGCGGAGAGCTGAGTAAATTTGGCAAGTGGGCGGCCTGGTGGTTTATATATACAGATAATATTATATGAAGTAGTACCAGGAAAAGACTTCCTCTGAGGCAAGACTATGATATAACAGATTTCCATCTTCAAGAAGGTTACTTTCGACAGGAAAATTTTACACTACGACACGCTAATTCTATAGACCACAATCAGTAAACTACACGTCATGCAACATAGCAGTTCATAGAGGTAAATACCATTAGCAATCTTCGTTAATTAAAAAACTTACTTTCACAGATAGACAAAGAAATATATTTATGCATAAACGGCAAGGTTAGCCAAAAGGTGAGATCTAAGATTCTGTCGAGTTTACTGGCTTCATCATCAAAGAACAAACTGAAACTATAAAACCTGAAACGATTTTAATAACAATGTGGAAATAAACGATAAACAACAGCAACGGGATAATATGCACTGTTGAAGCATGGAGAGAGAGAGAGAGAGAGAGAGAGAGAGAGAGAGTTTTTTGGTTGGAGTGACGAGAGACCAACAGAAGCCCAGGTAGGGATACTGTGCTCTCCCGGGGTAGGATGGACGGAGAGGTGGGGAGTCATGACGTCACGAACCAGCTGATCGATGAAAACAAACATAGCGTGGCGGACGATGGATCTTTTCCTCTTGAATTTTCATTCCACTTATTTTTTAAGATTTTGATGAATCTTGATTAAACGGTATTGTAGAATTAAAAAAGAAGAAACACAGGTTGTTTGACAAACAAAATTTTATACGAAACGCCAACTGATGCCGAGCACTTTAAGTTTGAGGAGGAAGAACCACGTGACCAATATGGCTGCCCCTGTCCGCCATGTTGGACACGTGCTCGCATAAATCAGAATGTTACGATGTGATAAGGTGGTATTAAAATGCGTTTATTTCCGCTTTTTCATTTCACTCCTAAATCCACAAGGGATTTAGTTCTTAAAAGAACAAAAAGAGGATAACTGGAATCGATGGAAAAGTGTACGAAAGGTGAAATTTGCTCTTAATAATTTAATAAGATCAAAATTACTGACTGCAATTTCTATTAATAAGTATAAAAACAAATGTAGTACATTCTGCACGGCAATGGGAAGGAGACTAATAAAAACAAGTCATGTTACCAACGACCACACTTAGGAAAGAAAGAAAGAACTCTCCTACTACAAATATATACACTAAGCAATAATACATGAATAATGATACTGAGAGAATATAATGTCCTGTAGGTCATACAGTCCTTTGTCAAAAAAAAAAAAGAAATATATAAATAAGGACTTGCAATGAAACACTGTTCTGTACATCAATTTCTGTTGTGATCCCCATCATCAACAACAACATTCCCCTTTAATGCAATGCGCCCGTCTTCGGCTCTAACATCGATACCATGATAAAAGACTCTAGTTGCTTCTCTTTCTGTGTTACGCTTTTCTGTTGCACAGGAGAGATATACATACGTACATACAATATACATACATACATACATACATACATATATATATATATATATATATATATATATATATATATATATATATATATATATATATACATTATATTATATATATATATATATATATATATATATATATATATATATATATATATATATATATATATATATATATAAGAAAGGAGAGAGAGTTAAGTGCCCTGTACATTTGGGATTTATCACTTTAAAGCACCACTTTTTTATGTCTTGTACTTTTCTCGAGGTTTAGCCTTCAAGTAATAGATGTCACAGATGCAACAGCAGTTAACAAGAACTGACCAAAGGCGCGCATATACGTGTGTGTGTATGTGTGAGTGTGTATTTATGATAAAAACTCTTACCATTAACTTTCCGTAAGTGCAAGATCCTATTAACCCAAAAATTCAGAACACAACTGCTAAGTCAACAACACATTTCAAAGTCACGAGCTATAGCAGACATGTATACATTTTCATAACTGAATAAAACTCACTAACGATTATAGGCTAGCATGCAAGGTTTTAAAAGGACAATCTATTGAACGTGTGTCCTTAAGAAGGAACATAATGGTAAAACACACGCACACACACACACTGGCAGATAATAACCTGTCTAAAACACAAAAAAAAAAAAAAATGTAATCGAATTAGCATAATGACAAGTCACAAGTTCATATTCAGTGAAATGACCTAATTATCTCAGCTCCTGGAGTAAGCTCAGATACGATAAAGTAGATTAAAAAAAAGAATTACACCTTAACTCAAAATAAGTGAAATAATCTCGCTTTTGCCTGCGCTTCTAAACACGAGCATTACCGGCGAAAGTGGGCTCGCAAACACACATTCACCTTTTAATAAACCATCAACTTCTCTCATACAATGTCGGCGGAGTGACAAGCAAGGCAGCTGCTTGAACAAGCGGCCGGTTTCGGCAATCAGTTGAGAGAGAGAGAGAGAGAGAGAGAGAGAGAGAGAGAGAGAGAGAGAGAGAGAGAGAGATGATAACTCTTCTTCTTTCCTCATTATTCCCAGGTTCGTCTTCTGTTTAGGGCTATTCTGTGTTGTTCGTCTGTTCTTTATAATTCGCGGATTCGATTCGTAATTTGCTGTGATTTCCGTAAACTTGGTTTTGGTCTTTTTCATTCGAGTGTATGATAAAATGCAAGGAGAGTGAGTTTCATTAAATATAATTAACATGATTCAGAAAGTGCCATTAACTAATTACTGACTCCAGGATAACATTTTTTCTAAAAAATACTGTTTTTAAACCTCAAAATGTACATAACTCAAAGTCACTAGCTCTCATGGCAACTCTACCAGAATTACATGCCTATAATAAAAACAAAAAAAATGAGAACAATATATTAACAGCATATAAATGCATGAAGGTAAACTTCGATATAACTTATGGGTGCTGTGTGAATCGTGTACAGAAATAATATTTATGTTACTGAATTACTGTCGGTTCAGCTGCACAGGTGGCAAGCGACTGTTACTGGTTTACACGTGCACACATACATACCTATGAAAATAAATGTAGAGCCATTGAAAACAAGATGTAGGAAATAAAGCAAAAAGAACTCTAAAATTTTCATGGTGATTGATATTCAAGGCAAAAATAGACAAATAAACATGATTAAAAGAACGATTACATACAAACCCTACGGACATGTCCCATAACCTTTAACTATCTAAATACTAATGAGCCATTGATAGTGTAGAATGTACAGTAGATCGTAGATAAGTTATTCTTGAGAAAGGAAGCAATTAAAGAAACAAATAATATTTAGAAAACGTAAAAAGTGTTAAGAGGAGATTCTTTACTCTGCCATACTTGAACCCAGCTATGACATAATTTTCCAATGAAAAGATTAGCGCATGTGCAAGGAAAAAAACATGTCATTTCAGTACTGTCATCATCAGACCTTTGAATAGTGCGGAACTTTCACCGTGAAATATCTGTTATGTGGACTCACTGACAAAACCAGGGAATGCTGGGAAAACAGATGTCTGTGTTCATAAAGGACGACAAGGTTCGCTCAAAAATAAAATTACAACTGAAACGGATGTGATCTTTATGACGTATTTATATGACTGTCATTTAGATTCCCTTTCACTTATTCATCACTACAGAGATGAACCTGATAGCCATAAATAAGTACACGAAGACTTGATCAAGAAAGCCTTGTGACTTCTATCATGGGAAGATTCTAAAGACGGAGAAGCCAACAGATTATATATGCTAAGGTTTACCAAGTACAATTTTCACATAAACAATCTCTCTCTCTCTCTCTCTCTCTCTCTCTCTCTCTCTCTCTCTCTCTCTCTCTCTCTCTCTCTCTCGCACACGTCTATTTTTCACTCTCACGCACGTTTGAATGTTTCCTCTCTCAAATACGTTTACACGCATTCACACAGAAAGGGATACTAACATGAAAAAAAGAAAACGATGAAAGCTTTCAAAAGTAGGAGAAGGAGAGAGCATAAACAACACAGTTAAAACTAGTGCCAAAATGTAGCCTTTGTGCATAAAGATCCATCGAAAAGAAACCGCCCATGAAAATAAATTGGAAAAAGTGACGCTAGTTTCCTAAAAAATAATTTCCCTCGCCGTTTCATCTTGCGTTTGAAACGAATTGAAGGGAGCGAGAGAGGTAAAAAGATAGGATGGGGAAGGGAGGAGGAGGAGGAGGAGGAGGAAATGGGGGAAGGGAGAAATTGAAAGAACGGTCATGCTGGCCGTGGACGAATCTTGGAATGTAACTTTGGAATGTCCTCTGGAATGGTCCGTCCATGGAATGGGCCGTCACTGATAACGGCGGGGGGGACTTATTCCAGCATCAGACTGGAATTTATGGCTTCTCCTGTCTAACTCTGGGCCACTTCGCAGAGCCATCTGTATTATGAGGTTGCAAGGCGGAATTACAAGGGCGCACAAGGGACGACCCTTAGGGATGGACAGCCCTGAGACGTCTCCGGGGCAAGAGGACCATTAGGGCACCTCCGGAATGACCTCGAACGTGGCTGGTAGCCGAATTGCCACTTCGGAAGATATCCGGCGAAATAAATAAGGCTTAAGAGGGGGTTTTTGAAGCCGCGCTCTTTCTTCATTACCCAGCGCCGTGTGTCACATTTATTCATTCAGTTTCTCCTGCGAGAATTAAGAGTAAGAGCCTCTGAACCCAAAACGCCGTCTTAATCCAACAACGCTTATTTTTCAAAATAGTGGGGTATATATATATATGGAACAGGAATAATTAGGAATATAAATTTAACTGACCGACATAAGAAGTTTCCAGATAACGAAAGGGCCATAATAAAAGATAAAGAGAAAAATAAATGAAAAAAGACAAAATACATCGATCAATTTTAACACAAAATTAGCTATTATTGTAAAACAGAAGGTAATGTAAAACATAAGGTAACGGCGAAAGGTAGTTCAAAGAAGCACTACAACCTCTCTTAAAAACTTAACAGAGTAATCAGTGAGACCTTAAAGGGGGTGAGAGACGCCCTTTCTAGACGTCAAATTCTGAACAACGCGACACTGTAATGCCTTTAACCGAATATGCTTACTGGAAACATGCAAAACGAATATGACACACTAGTTCTCAAGACCCATGCACTACAGCTTATAGTGGGAGCTCCTGGTTGAACTACAGTTCATGAAAGATAGTTACATAGGATACCTTTTTAGGAGAAATGAAAACGCCGCTTCGAAAATTCTGTATCATACAGGCCGGTGACATTACACAGAACAATATTCCAGTGATGGCTGAACTAGGATCTTAAGAACTCGGCAATAATATGTCCACTTCTTTAGGTATAAAGTTGATTAGTTTTCAGGTCTTATGGTTAATCAACTCGAGGTGAGTACAAAAGTACCAAGGGCGACTTAAAGACAACTAGTCAGATTTCCCCAAAGCCATTACATATGCCTATTGTTTTCTGTAGGCACACCGGCTTCAAGGGTGCAAATATTCATGAAGTTTCAAGATATCCTTTTCGCCAGTTAACAGGCACTGAAGGATTGAATAATGATCTTCCACTCTTGCGGTCAACACACACAGCCCTTTGGAACTGGCACCTAAATAGATAACTCTCACAACTGGAAAAATGATATATCCGTTTACATAAATCAATAAATAACGGTCGACCATCACTCCAGGTTTCGCCAACTTTCCTTGGACTCGAAAACAACAAATAAAGGAAACTTGGAGTCGAGTCATTTAACCCTGACTAATGGAAATCGATGACAGAGAACAAGTAAGAAAATGAGACTTTTTAAAGGTAATTTTTCTTACTCGCCAATAGTCCGATACGATTCAAACTTGCTCTCGTAGCCATCTTGGCATTATTGCGACCTAATGGCACTCAAACCCAAATCCTTCAGTACCTCTAGGAGTTAAAGCTAAAAAACTCCACTTTGACCCATGCCCGCCCTTCTCTCTACACAAAAAAACATATAAAAACAATAACACAGCTCACATGCACTCTATGTCCATGAGAGTATTCCCGCGTAAACAAATTGCGCGCAACACCGCCAAACAAGTAGACAAATTGGGTGCAACACCACCAAGCAAGTAGACAATTTGGGCACAACACGCCAAGCAAGTATAAAAAATGGGTGCAACGCAGCCAATCAAGTAGATAAATTTAGGCACACCACCAAACACGTAGACAATTTGGGTGCAACACCGCCAAGCAAGTACACAAATTGCGCACAAAACCACCAAGAAAGTAGACAAAATGCGTGCAACACCGTCAAGTAAGGAAACAAAATGTGCGCAACACCGCCAAGCAAGTAAACAAAATGCGCACAACACCGCAAAGCAAGTAAAAAATTTCTGCACAACATTGCCAAGCAAGTAAACAACTTGTGTGCAACACCAGCAAGAAAGTAAACAAATTGGGTGCAACACCGCCAAGTAAGTAAACAAATTGCGCGTAACACAACCAAGCAAGTAAACAAATTGTGCGCAACACCGCCAAGCAAACAAATTGCGCGCAACACCACCAAGCAACTAAAAAAATTGAGCGCAACAGTGCCAAGCAAGTAAACAAATTGGGCGCAACACTCCCAAGGAAGTAAACAAATTGCGCATAACAACGCAAAGCAAGTAAACTAATTGCAAGCAACACCGGCAAGCAAGTAGACAAGTTGCGTGCAACACCGGCAAGCAAGTAGACAAACTGGGTGCAACACCGCCAAGCAAGTAAACAAACTTTGCGCAACACTGTCAAGCGCGCCAAACAAGTAGACAAATTGCACGTGACACTGCAAAGCAGGTAAGCAAATTTGGCGCAACACACCGCCAAACAAGTAAACAAATTGCACTTAATA
This sequence comes from Macrobrachium rosenbergii, assembly GCF_040412425.1. NCBI lineage: Eukaryota > Metazoa > Arthropoda > Malacostraca > Decapoda > Palaemonidae > Macrobrachium > Macrobrachium rosenbergii. The sequence continues at coordinate 41,989,296 of NC_089795.1, forward strand.
CCACCACGCCGGTAAACAAATTATGCGCAACACCACCAAGCAAGTAAACAAATTATGCGCAACACCACCAAGTAAGTAAACAAATTATGTGCAATACTGCCAAGGAAGTAAACAAATTGAGCACAACACCGCCACACAAATAAATACACTGCGCTCAATACCACCACGCAGGTAAACAAATTGCGTGCAACACCCCCAAGCAAGTAAATAAATTGCACGCAACACGGCCAAGCAAGAAGACAAATTGGACGCTAAACCGCCAAGCAAGTAAACAAATTGGGTGCAACACCGCCAAACAGATAAACAAACTGCGTGCAACACCGCCAAGCAAGTAAACAAACTGCGCGCAACGAAACACTCAAAAGATCAGCGACGGCTAGCAACGAACATTACCAGTAATGATGTCTACCAACCCATCTCTCGCGCCATGAACACTAGCATCCGAATTCCCACGCAACGACAGGTTTAAGACTAAGACTAAGGTCTAAGAACACCATTGAGAGACGAGATTTCTGGAGGATACAAGTCCTACTACGCTGGTTTGGCCATGGGAATGACTAGCGGGTCCAAATTAATTGGGTGGGATCTTCTGGGTGATTAGATTGGTCAAAGCATTTATCAGATTGGGAGGGTAGCCACGGCCTAACCTCTCTTCGTTGGCCTGTCACGGCCCTAGAAGTGGAGAGAGAGAGAGAGAGAGAGAGAGAGAGAGAGAGAGAGAGAGAGAGAGAGAGAGAGAGAGAGAGAGAGAGAGAGACTTCTTCTTCAGACGTCCTTTTCCCTCAAATCTGTAATTTGACTTCAAAGTAAATTCTATCTCCTCCCTTCCTTGGGTTAGTTTAGGTTGGCAAAACGCCAACCAACATATGAATCGATTAAATGTGCCTTTTATTTGCAAGAACAAACGTGTCTACAATTTGCAAACGGCATGATAGTGCAATGTTCCCTCATCTTTTATTAAGCTATCCCTTGAGTACTTTGTAAAATAAAGCACACATAAATTTTAGTATCTTTTTTTTCTGCGTAAACCCTACGCCAAATCCTCCACAAATGAAAAAGCTCCAAAGGCGAAAAGAAACACAGATTTACAACAATAACTAATATGGGGATAACAAAGAAAGGGCTAGTAAATTTCTGTAAGAAAAATTAATCCTGGATTCAAAGGCTAAAAATTTTCCCATACCATTTCATGGGGTTAGGGACATGAAATACTGTCTTGGAGAGAAACACACACAAGAGGTCTCACACCACAGGTACCCAATTAAGCACTGAGTTGACTGTGTTAGCGGCAAGCAACAATCGAACCCAAGACCTAGCAAATGCCAACACAGTATTCTACCGCTGAACCACGACATTCCCAAAATCGGACTACACGTAATTAAACACGAGGCTTCTAACAGGTTATCATACGCGTATTTCTAAATATTACCGTCCTGGCTTCTTACAGGTATCATACGTTTAGTTCTAAATACAAAAGTCCAATTCCGATTTTCATACAAGGAAAAAGAATTAAAATATTAATTTTGGGTGGCTTTACTAAGCCATACATCGCTTTTTTTATTATTACTACATAACATGGAAAACGCTTCCATTAAACACCCCCAAAAATATATATATGTAAAAATGAAAACTAAAGAGGAAAATTCGGCAAAATATAAAAATGAAAAGCACCAAAGAAAAAAATTCCGGTCTCTTAACTACGGCATACATCCCCATTTTATAACTACCCCACGAAGAGTTATGAGCACGAAAACTTCCCATTTAAAAAAAATGGTCAAAAATCAAAAATGAAAACGAAGTCGAATGAAATATTTTGGAGCTCTTCACTCTGGCAGACTGGGCCGTTAGAACCGGGCCATATACAAGGGTCCGAAGTTATGCCTTTCATTTCCACAAAATGCTCGGGCCCCAATAAAATCTAGTGGCACGGCCGTCCAATCTGACAAATCAACGCATTCCTTCATATCGGCCCTTCCGTCGCTCTCGACACTCTCTTATAATCTTGAGGCCTCGTACAAATCTAATATTGGTGTTAAGTAGGCCTTTGACTCCAATAACCCTACACGCCTCGGATAACCACTACCTCCCTCCCTCACGCACCCTCTCTCTCTCTCTCTCTCTCTATCCCCCCCGCCCCGCCCCCTAACCACCGGTCGGATAACCCGACTTCCTATCATAAATTCTACCTCCCCCTCCCACGACCACTCTTCGGAGTAACCTAGCTCTCTCTCTCTCTCAGAAACGAACGAACGAATGTTCCCATTCCTACTTTCTTCTATTATTAAAAGGCCGACCATTAAGGCACTCCCCCTATCTCCCCCACCCTTACCACCTCAACACAAGACACATTCTAGAGAGGCGACGCTTTCCCTCAAAACCGCTTTTCTTCTGACGCTAAAATTAACAAGCCTTCGATATATCTACAGTTTGTGTATATATATATATATATATATATATATATATATATATATATATATATATATATATATATATATATATATATATCCCTTACGAGGAGGTGGGAGGTTAGAGGTATCTTCCATCACCTATCTTATCCCCTTTCCTCCCCCAACGCCAGCCCCTCACCCCCTACCCTTAGCCCACACCCCAACCCTTTTCATCTCCCGCATGCTGCTGGCAGCAATCTGCAGCAGCAGCAGCAGCAGCAGAGGATGCTGGATGCTGCATCCCCCGCCGCCCTAGTATCGAGTATCATCAGATCGGGTCTTCAGCATCATTGGTTAAGATATATGGCGCTCGTTCGTAACTGTGGCTCAGCTGACAGGGGCCTCCATCTTACAACTTTAAAAGGAGGGGGGAAGGGGGTGGGAGTTCCCCTCCTCCTCCTCCTCCTCCTTCAAGAGAAGGTGTTTGCCTGTATGTCTGTTTGATTGTAAATTTATTCATTGTCACGACTTATCACAGAAGAGATTAAAGAAAATGTCATATATCTTTAACTTCTTGCTCTTTCAGAAATACGAATTCTATGCAACTCTAAAAAATAAAAAAAATAAAAAAATAATAATAATTATATTAACCTCACATGGACCAGCTTCAATTATTAATATAATTTTAATGTTTCGCAGATTCTGGTTATGATTATATTAAAGATATGGTAGCAAAAGTAGTTAATTTCTCTTAAATTTTATTTAGGTTTCTCTAAATACAGGAAAACCAATGTCTAACTTCCACCATTACATAAGATTCTAAATTTACAGTTAAAACAATAAAGTCTTGATACATAAGACTCTAAATTTACAGTTAAAAGGGGGGAATAAAAATATAAATTTACAAATGAGAAAAATTAAATTATTTAAACAATGAAAACAACACATAAATATAGGAACATGGAAAGTACCAAAAAAACTTAAAAATTTCGGAGGAAGATGTTAAAAATTAAAATAACAAAAAAACGACCTTTCAGCATCACCAAGGACTCCCTTTTTTTTTCACTCTCAAGGACGCCAGTGAATGGTCGAATAGGCCTATCTAGCAGAGCTGAACTCCCACCACAAAAACACTCCAGCGAAGCCTTGAAACCACTTCAGCGGAGAAGCTCGTAGGCCTAAAACACCACTACCCCCCCAATTTAAGCCGAAGTGGGAATTCATATAAATCTTAATAACTGGAGTCACTTCAGGCTAACAGCCAACGAGGACGTCTTCAATAGAATCTCCGAAGGCTATCGGATTTTCTCACACTTTACAACACCTCCTTTCTCCTATGGGTGACACTCACTCACTCGCACTCGAATGTTTCTACCATGCGATGCTAAGGAGGGAATGTTGGAAATGTTGAGCTTCACCGTAATCCGCAATAAAAAAGGAGAAAATTAAACAGACACAGGTGACCGCATGACCTCAGTTCAACTTTCTGGTCGGAGGTATTAAATGTTTCTAACGCACACTGCCAAAGAAATGTTAGCAATGCTAACATACACTACCAAAGAAATGTTGGCAATGTTAACATACATTGCCGAAGAAATGTTGGCAATGTTAAAATACATTGCCAAAGAAATGTTGGCAATATTAACATACACTGCCAACGAAATGTTGGCAATGTTAACACACATTGCCAAAGAAATGTTGGCAATTTTAACAAACATTGCCAAAGAAATGTTGGCAATGTTAACACACACTGCCAAAGAAGTGTTGGCAATTTTAACATACATTGCCAAAGAAATACATTGCCATAGAAACGTTAGCAATGTTAATATACACTGCCAAAGAAATGTTGGCAATGTTAAAATGAAATGCCAAAGAAATGTTGGCAAAGTTAGCATACACTGCCAAAGAAATGTTGGCAATGTTAGCATACACTGCCAAAGAAATGTTGACAATGTTAACACACGACAGAGAAAATGTTGGTAATGTTAACATACACAGTCAAAGAAATGTTGGCAATGTTAACATACGACAGAGAAATGTTGGCAACGTTAACGTTAACAGTACATTAGCAAGACTACTGATAAATGTTGTTGGCAATGTTGACCTTCACCGTAAACAGCAATCATAAAAACAAAAACAAAACTAAAAACAGACACAGGTGACCGCATAAACCCAGTCCCGCTTCGCTTTCGGATGCAATGAAAACCAAAAAGGTAATTAAGCAAAGAAGACCATTTTTTTTCTATCGACCATTGAACACTACAACTGTACATTTTAAATAAGACGCTTACCCTTTTTGACACACAACCCCAAGATTCGCATTCCTCAACAATAATTAATAACTATATGACGATATCAATTTCATATACACATAGATTTCCCAGTCTGACGTACTTACATACGGCAAAATGGGATAACTCAAAAGAAGAAAATAATTCGCTGCACCTTTCTCTGAATTTATTATTATTATTATTATTATTATTATTATTATTATTATTATTATTATTATTATTATTATTATTCAGAATATAAACCCCTATTCATATGGAACAAGCTTACAGCGGACATTCACTTGAAATTCAAGCTTCCAAAGAATATGGTGTTCATCTGAAAGAAGTTACAGAGGACAGTACGAAATACAAAAAGAGGTCGGTTACTGGAAAAAAAAGATAAATTGATAAAATATTTAATAAATAGATATATATAATGAATAACCTAGTAAAATACAAGGTGAATTGTTTTTTAACATAAGAATAAGGGGAAGAAAAGTATCAAATGATACATATTTTTAATAAAATCTACGGCATAGTGCTCGTGAACGGGGACCCGTTTTTCATTAGATTTGTCATGTTTACGACAGACATGGGGAGAGAGAGAGAGAGAGAGAGAGAGAGAGAGAGAGAGAGAGAGAGAGAGAGAGAGAGAGCGGAAGCGGAGAAATATAAGAGATTGGGAGACGTGGCAGAACAATGTGAGAGAAAGATGGGGATGGGGGTGAGGGGGAGGAAAAACATGAGGAATTAGAGGAAGTGACGAAACAGTGAGAGAAAGAGAACGAGAGGAAGTGAAGAAACATAATAAGAGATGAGGGAAGCCGCGAGACGAATTGTGTGAGAGAGAGAGAGAGAGAGAGAGAGAGAGAGAGAGAGAGAGAGAGAGAGGGAAGCAATGAATGCATAGCAAAAATGAGAGAAAAATGGCAGGTGTGGTATGAAAATAGTGTGCACGTGTGTGTTAGAGAGAGAGAGAGAGAGAGAGAGAGAGAGAGAGAGAGAGAGAGAGAGAGAGAGAGAGAGAGAGAGAGAGCAAACAAAACAAAAAAAGGTCGAGACAAAGAAACTCTGAAGTCACTTTGTGAAAAATGTTGAAGAAGCCTTTGCGTCAGAGAGCCTTCACTTCCTGCACTTGAAGACCCTAAACAACAGGGGACCCTCTTGAAAAAGCTCAGCCCCCTCCCCTCCACATCCCCCTACCCCTTCCCCTCCTCTAAGATTCCCCCAGCTCAACTACTCCCTTCTTTCCCAAACTATTCCACCTCATCAGGTTCTTTCTCTTTCTCTCCTACCCACCCGAACACAAGGATTCCCCGTATCCTACTAACCTTCCCAACAAGTGGAAATTAGGATTCTGACATTTGATGATGATGACAAAGAGCAGATCTACTGAGGAAGAGGAAAACATTGTGAGAGATACATAAATCGATAGAGAGAGAGAGAGAGAGAGAGAGAGAGAGAGAGAGAGAGAGAGAGAGAGCAAGAAGAAAGTGCAAAAGGGAGAGCTGTTAAAACTTACAAAAAGGAGAGGTAGAAAAAAAAAAAGCAAAGGCAAAACTAAACAGAGAGAGAGAGAGAGAGAGAGAGAGAGAGAGAGAGAGAGAGAGAGAGAGAGAGTAGTGCAAAGGTGAGGGAAAAATAAGAAATGGATAAAAAAAAAGGAAAGAGGTAGAAAACACATAAAAAGCAGAGGTAAAAAACAAGGAGAGAGAGAGAGAGAGAGAGAGAGAGAGAGAGAGAGAGAGAGAGAGAGGAAGCCTGACGATCACCTTGTTTTTGGACAATTCTGAAAAGTAAAAATCAAAGGAATGAAATATGAACTCCCTATTCTCATGCGCGTCCCCAAAAAATTAGGATGAGGGTGTTACGTCCATGCCCTCTTCACCCTAGTTACGCCTGCTATACACCACAGTTATTTAGCTATCAGTTACGATTCGTCATCTGACTTAATGATTCACACTCCATTTTATTTCGTCTTCTCACATTTCTCCCCATTTCTGATCCGCAGTTCTTTCCAGTGAGAAAATAGCTTAATCAATCTCCCCTCTCTCTCTCTCTCTCTCTCTCTCTCTCTCTCTCTCTCTCTCTTCTGTTGAGATATTCAAATTGGTCCTTTATGTTTTCCTCATCCATCTGTCTCATTTTCTGTGGAAGTCTGCTAAGCAAGATTATGACATTTTAGCTGACGGCTTAATAATAATAATAATAATAATAATAATAATAATAATAATAATAATAATAATAATAATAAAAGTCGCTTCGTAGTCAACCTTCACTGACAAAATCTCAACTAGAATAGCAGCAGTATCTTTACAGTCACAAGCATCTCATGATCCTTCAGAATCTCTTGCAGCTTAAGCATCTCTCATACTTTCAGCATCTCGCAGACTCCTTCAGTATCTCGTAGGAATTTCGCAATTGCGAGGAGTCTTTCAGCATCTTTGAGCTTAAATACAACAGCGAAGAGTCTTGCAACCTCTCTTTGAGCTACAAGATTCTCAGAACCTTGTTGCCTTCCAGCTTCTCCAAGAGTCTTTCGCTTTCCAGAACTCTCAGCAGCATCACTGAGTCTTTCAGCATCCCCTAGAATGGCAGAGCGTCGTAGTAGAGTCATCCAGCATCTGCCAGAGTCTCTGGACCTCAAAGAGCCTCCAGCATCTGCCAGAGTCTCAGGACCTCACAGAGCCTCCAGCATCTGCCAGTCTCAGGACCTCACAGAACATCCAGCATCTGCCAGAGTCCCAGGGCCTCCAGCATCTGCCAGAGTCTCAGGACCTCAAAGAGCCTCAGCATCTGCCAGAGTCTCAGGACCTCAAAGAGCCTCCAGCATCTGCCAGAGTCTCAGGACCTCAAAGAGCCTCCAGCATCTGCCAGAGTCGCAGGGCCTCACAGAGTCTCCAGCATCTGCCAGAGTCCCAGGACTCACAGAGCCTCCAGCACCTGCCAGTCTCAGGACCTCAAAGAGCCTCCAGCATCTGCCAGAGTCTCGAGACCTCAAAGAACCTCCAGCATCTGCCAGAGTTCCAGGGCCTCAAAGAGCCTCCAGCATCTGCCAGTCTCAAGACCTCAAAGAACCTCCAGCATCTGCCAGAGTTCCAGGGCCTCACAGAGCCTCCAGCATCTGCCAGAGTCCCAGGGCCTCACAGAGCCTCCGGCATCTGCCAGAGTCTCAGGACCTCAATTAGCCTCCAGCATCTGCCAGAGTCCCAGGGCCTCACAGAGCCTCCAGCATCTCTCTCCGGGAGTCTCAGAATCCAAGGCGAGCCTTTCAGCACCTAAAACTCGGAATATATATCAGAACGTTCTCCCATTCATCAACACAATCGTGATTAGCGAACGGATGCCCTTTTGCATGGGTGGTGATAAACGACGCTGCGCAAGAGATAAAGGGACCAAGGGAAGGAAGGGGGTGGGGTAGGGGTTATACGAAAGGGGAGGGGTAGAGATGGAAGAGGGGGAAGAAGAAAATGACGAGGAGGGTGAAGAAGAAAATGAGGAGGAGAAGGGTGGGCGATTTGGTACGGAAGAATGGAGGTGAAATAAATTAGGGCTAGGAAAGGATGAAAGAGACAAAGACTGAGAGGAGAGAGAGAGAGAGAGAGAGAGAGAGAGAGAGAGAGAGAGAGAGAGAGAGACTCATGGGAAACGGTGCGAATAGAGAACAGGTGGTCGGGTACAAAGGGAGAAGTAACGAGCATGATAAAAGAGTTTGTAAAGATAATGATAATTAAAGAGAGAATGCAATTAAAACTGCGCATTTCAAAGGAAAGACGATAATTACAAAGATACGGAAACACGGGAAGGAGGAAGCGAAGGGTAAACACGAAAACGAGAAGACAAGACATAAAGAAAGCATAACGAGCAACGGTAGGGTGGGGACTTGTAATTACCTCCGACAACAGAGTCGGAATGAAGTTTTGTATCACCCGTATCTGTTAGTTAGACTGCTTATCTGTCTGTGCACAAGATATATCAGGAAAGTTTCGATGGAATTCAATGAAGTGTTGGGTAGTGACGGGCCATGGAATCAGGAACAGAAACGAATACACAATTTAGGCAGAAGGCCATGCGCTGAGACCTATGAGGTCATTCAGCTCTGAAAGGAAAATTGAGAGTGAAAGGTTATAAAGGTGTAACAGGAAGAAAACCTCGCAGTTGCATTAAGAAACAACTGTTAAGAAGAGGGTGGAAAGTTAGATGGAAGAAGGAACATGAATGGAGGCACAGTAAAAGGAATGAAAGGAGTTGCAGCTAGGGGCCGAAGGGATGCTGCAAAGAACCTTAAGTGATGCCCACAGTGCACCGCGCATGTGGTGCACTGACGGCACTAACCCCCCTAGGGGGCATGGAATCGGGAAGAGCTGAGCAGATTTTGAGGTACAGCCTACCGCACATACTGATTAAGGAAAACTTTTTTGGCTTCTGTAAAACTGCCTCACCAGCCAGTGCTGAAATGTGATCACCAGCCTCGCTAACAATTCAGTTGGGGCCAGCTGACTTACAGCAGGCTGCGAAAACAACATTATTACCGAGGGTCATTAGCTGGTAATTACTCCTAACGAGACTCAATAGCTAGTAATTATGATATCCACGATTTCAAACTGAGATTCAGAAAAACAAAAAGGAAGGGTCTGGGGGAGTTCTGTATTCGTGTTAACCGTATGACCTTACCTACCTTAATCTTTCACTAAATATAGAACGGTTATATATCAACACGATTTCGATATGAAACGGTACTGGAAGTGATACACCAACTAGATTTTAAGTATAATAACTTTTTTTTTACCATGTACCCATTAATATCAGTCTTGTTCTCTCTCTGTATTCTGATTTAGGTTGTCGAAAAGATCAAATTTAAGAGTTATTTTATTTAATCATTCAACATGACAACTGCCATGCTACATAAGGAAAACCAGACATGCTGCTAATAACAGTTATAAAACATTGACCATTTACTGTTTAAGCGTAAACCCACGGGTTGTAAAAGACATCAAAAATATCCATACACACATACACAGCTGTCAAGATGATCTGCTTACGTAGTACATGTGGCGTACAGTAAATCAGCAAGGGAAAGAGATGTGAGTATCCGTAGAAGTGGTAAAAAATGTTATAGTTTGGATCAAAGTGTTCTGCGATGGTATGGACGAAAAGTAGCTGGAATTGTATAATGAAACTGGGAATTGTTAGGAGGGAGGAGGGGAAGAAAACTTAGAAAAAAGAAAAGCCATGAGGCCCAAGGCGAATTAAGGCTGGCGAGTTATGCTCATGAGGGGAGAGAGAGAGAGAGAGAGAGAGAGAGAGAGAGAGAGAGAGAGAGGAGAGAGAGATGAATGGCACAGTTTATGTGTAAGGGGATAGGTAAACGATTGACGAGTTTTCTTTGAAAGATATTAAAGGCTAAGACTCTAGACAGTTCTCTGCACAAAGGGTTCATCAACGATTCAGCAGCGAAATTCACAGTGGCAGCGACCTCCTGCGTTGTTCTTCTGGACAGGTCAGTAACCTCCTGTTATTTCTTTCTAATGAACACCATATTCTTTGGAAGCTTGAATTCCCAGTCAATGGGCCATGTGGGCTTGTTCCATATGAATAGGGTTCATCTTCTGAATAATAATAATAATAATAATAATAATAATAATAATAATAATAATAATAACAATAATAATAACAAACAATGGTCTGATAAAGGAAACCAATCTATAGTCAGTGTATGAACGTAAATAAATACAAAAATAAATAAAAAATTAACACTATAATAATAATAATAATAATAATAATAATAATAATAATAATAATAATAATAATAATAATAATAATAATAATAATAATAATAATAATAATAATAATAATAACAGACACATAAAAAATGGACTGATTCAGGAAACCAATCCAAAGCCAGAGTATGATAATACATACATATTGAAATAAATATTTAAATAAACAAACAAATGAGCACTGATATTATTAAGGTACCTCTTTCACCTCCATATTGTAACAATGCTCTATTCCCTTAAGGCCACGGTAATATCCCCTTGCCAACTTTTTCTTACATCCATCTCACATTACAAACTGCAGTATCCCCCATAGTACAATGGAATGGAATGGAAGCGCTGAGGTCATTCAGTGCGGAAAGGAAAATTGAAAGTAAAAGGTTACAGAGGTGCAACAGGAGGGAAAACCTCAAAGCAGTTGCACTACGAAATAATCGTTAGGAGAGGATAGATAGCAAGACGGAAGAAAGAGAATATGAACTGAGGCACAGTAAAAGGAATGAAAGGGGTTGCTGCAAAGAACATTTAGTAATGCCTACAGTGCACCCTGTGAGGTGCACTGACGGCACTACCCGCCTACGGGGGCCCATTGTAGAGACACAAGAAAATTCGCATTATTCAATGCTGCTTTGCCTTTCAAGAGGGTCAATGCAAACACTCTTTACATTGCTTGTAGAAATTCTTGCTTAAATTTTTATCTACTTTATTAAATAAGCATATATGAAATGTTATTTCTCTTTAAATTTGTTCAGTTCTACTCTAACCTTTTTGCTTTAATCTTTAACTTTGTTCTGATAATAATAATAATAATAATAATAATAATAATAATAATAATAATAATAATAATAATAATAATAATAATAATAATTTTCAAATTCCATCAGCAATCTTCCCTAACTGTACCTAGACAGCGAGGAAAACAGATGTAATCTCGATGAACAATGTATCCAGGCCAATAATAATAATAATAATAATAATAATAATAATAATAATAATAATAATAATAATAATAATAATAATAATAATTAGCAGTAGTAGTAGTAGTAGACGCCCTTTCAAACTATACAATTGAATGCAGCTGATGCAGCAATAACATTCAACACTACATGCTTGAAAGAGCGTCTGCTACTTATATATTATTATTAGTATTATTATTAGAAAGATAGAGAAAACTCTCTACAATTGAATGCAGCTGATGCAGCAGTAACATTCAACACTACATCAGCTGCATTCAATTGTACAGAGTTTTCTCTACCTTTCTAATAATAATAATAATAATAATAACAATAATAATAATAATAATAATATATGAGTAGTAGACGCTCTTTCAAACATGTAGTGTTGAATATTATTGCTGCATCGACTGCATTCAGTTTCATAGTTTTCTCCATCTTTCTAATAATAATAATAATAATAATAATAATAATAATAATAATAATAATAATAATAATAATAGTAATAAATGAGAAATGTATACAACACGACCTCGGTGTAATGAAACTCAACTTGATGTAAAGGACAAAATTTTATTTTCCAAGAAATGCACTCAGACCTCAGCGTATTTTTTATTATTACTTATATTTGTTGTGTTCTAGTTCATGTGTAGAGATCTCCTGGGTTCTTTCCTAACTAGAATTTCGATAAGAGTTCTTCGACACTTCTCAAAATCGTGCAGGGTCAAGGTCACAAGAGGTGACAGTCAGAGCAGAATAATAATAATGACGTCAGCATCATTTCCAAATGAATGACCTTGATAATAGTTAACATTGGATTCTCATAACTAAATATACGAGATATAACACTACCCGGAAAACAAGAGAGGTAAAAATGGAGAGAGAGAGAGAGAGAGAGAGAGAGAGAGAGAGAGAAATAAAGTATACCTTAGTTTAACCAGACCACTGAGCTGATTAACAGCTCTCCTAGGGCTGTGCCCGAGGATTAGATTTATTTTACGTGGCTAGAATCAAACTGGTTCCCTAGCACGGGACCTACAACTTATTAGGAATCCGAACCACATCATGACGAGAAATGAATTTCTATCACCAGAAATAAATTCCTCTAATTCTTCATTGGCCAGGTCGGAGAGTCGAACGCTGGAGCCAACAGCGTACTAGTGAGCTCTACCCACCTCCAACGAGAGAGAGAGAGAGAGAGAGAGAGAGAGAGAGAGAGATATGGGAAGAGAGGGAAGGGAAGGAGATAGAGAGAGAGGTGGGGTACTGGTGAAAGAGAGAGAGAGAGATGGGAGGGGAAGGGGGGAGGGGGTAAGGGGAAAGGAAGGGACGCCTCTGCAATTAGTATCACAACGATAAGGGACGAACTTTAGACGTATACCTATCGCTACATCAGCAGTCTGCTACGTCAGTGGAGAGAGAGAGAGAGAGAGAGAGAGAGAGAGAGAGAGAGAGAGAGAGAGAGAGAGAGAGCTTCCCCCTACCCCTGCGTCTGTCACTCTTGGAAAGCTGAACACCGTCAAATAGAGCCATGGCCCAGGGAACACTGGTGGGTTCGTGCATGAACAGGCGGATGCACATCTGTGCATACGTTTAAAGGCATTCACAGATGCTTACCTATTCAAATATGCACATGTGTATGATACAGGCGTGTCTGTATCCAGACTTACAGATGCAGCTGCGTAACCAGATATACACATTCTTATGTATATAGACATACATACGTAAGTATATGTTAAGATATCTAGTGGCGTGTATCACTGCAAAAGTATGTATACACGCTAACATGTTTATGTATACAGACAATCATACGTATGTCTGTGAAAGTACCATGGAAAAGTATGCACATACACAAACATGTGTATATCCACACGAACAGCTGCTTCTGTATACGGGCAAATACGGTTGCAATCCCATGTATGCATGGTTTATCCTAACACTCTAGACAGTCTTGTACGTACCCAGACACGCACGGGGGATTATGTATCCAGACACACACATACACAAACACACACACACAGACACAGACACACACAAGCGGAAGCGCATGCGCACCAACGCCCGCTAAAAGGATGGCCATTCCCAAAACCGCGTTTACGAGAAAACTTTGAACTCGTCGCCATAAAATTCAAATTGGCCCCAAAGAGCCGGAATACGGATTACGGATTCCGTCCGCTCTTTTAACCATAAGTCAAACTCGCCTTTAGCTGAAATATTCACTTTATTTACATGTCTGACTTGCGAGATGTCCGTCTCTCTCTCTCTCTCTCTCTCTCTCTCTCTCTCTCTCTCTCTCTCTTATGACACGTTACTGGAATTTCTGAATTTCTCTTTTTCTCATACGCTCATTACCGGGAACTCTCTTTTTCCCCTCTCTCACAATCGCATATACATTACTGCTCTCTCTCTCTCTCTCTCTCTCTCTCTCATGACATGTTACTGGAATTTCTGAATATTCTTTCCCTCTCTCTCTCTCTCTTTCTTACACACACACACACACACACACACGAGCATATGAATTATCTCCAACCAACAAGATATTCACTCGGAGAGAGAGAGAGAGAGAGAGAGAGAGAGAGAGAGAGAGAGAGAGAGAGAGAGAGAGAAAAAGAGTTTAAAAAACAGGGGTAATTTTTCATGCTTTTCCTTTAATTTTACCGCATATTATCTAACATTTCTAACTTTAGCGTCCGATGGGATGGGCAAACCAATGAACATAATTTGTGCGGAACTAAAATTCAGATGATTTACAAGTAATAGTAATAGGAGGTATCACCCAATAGGAGGCGACATATCGCCTCTTGCAAAATGGAAGCTTATAGAAATCAAGAATTTGAATTTTTATTTTTCTTATGAAATTCAAATTTTTAATGAAAAGATTTATATGACTTCTCTATCTGCTATGATAATTAAGGTCCTTTTCAAAAGAAGACATAAATAAAATAAAAACAACCAAAACAGGGTCCTATATTTATTAAGCTGTATTATTATTATTATTATTATTATTATTATTATTATTATTATTATTATTATTATTATTATTATTGTTATTATTATTATTATTATTATTATTATTATTATTATTATTATTATCAAATTTCGCAACAAAATCGACAGCGCTTGATAACCTGTGAATTCACAAAGACTGGATATACCATAATATGTTACAATGAGCAAGATGCTATCGGTGGCGACAACTAGTCAGATCTGCATCAGCATCCACCACGAACGAGCGAATCATAGTGAATCTCCCTATGAATGAATTCACTCACATGCATCCAAATTCGTTTGTTTATATTTGTTAACTGGACAAAAAAATATTCCTCGCTCTTTATTTCAAAGGTAAAAATAGTTTTCTATGAACCCATTACAGCTGTGAAATAAACCTATCATTATTATTATTATTATTATTATTATTATTATTATTATTATTATTATTATTATTATTATTATTCAGAAAATAAACCCTATTCATTTGAAACGAGCCCACAAGGGTCAATGACTTGAAATTCAAGCTTCCGAAGAATGTGTTCATTCGAAAGAAGCGACAGAGGGTAATGGAAAATACAAAAAGAGGAGATCAGTTATTAGAAAAACAGATAAATTTACATATCAATATATAAATAAATAAAAATGTAGGTTAATGATTAAAATACAAGGAGAACTGCATTAGGGTAGTAATGCATTGGACCTTTGCATGAACTTCTGAAGTTCCAAAAGCACAACGTCCTCAGGAAGGCTGTTCTAAAGTCCAGCGGTGTGGGGAATAAAGGACCTCTGGAACTGAAAACTGAATACTGTTTACACTTGATTAATTCGGCTTTATCTTATACCGAAAAAGGTCAAAAACATTTTTCGCCATAGGCCTAAAGTCTGTGACTTCCAGCGCCGTGAGTGAAATACCAAATCTAGCCGGCCGGTAAATTCTGTGCCTATCGTTAGCCTTATGATGGACTGACCTTTTAAGGCAACTTTACATATTCAACACGCTATAAGCATACGCTGAGAGAGAGAGAGAGAGAGAGAGAGAGAGAGTCCTCTTTTAATGATGCGCCTTCTTTTAATGATGCCTACAGCTTTCCTTCTGTTGGTGCTGTTCTTAAGATTAAGAATAAAATAATATATAAACCTCGAAAAAGTCCAAATACTAAGAAAACTTTTAAAAGGTATGGAATCATACTCTGGACTTACATACGAAATGAGGAAACATTTTTGATCCGCGTACGGATGTATTTAATAAATTCTGTATCCATATCTGGATATAGTTAACACATTTTGTACCTGTATCTTGATGTAATTAACACATTCTGCATTTGTATCCGGACGTAGTGTAACACATTCTGGATACGAATCTAGATGTAACTAACACATCCTGGATCCGTATTCCGATGTATCTAATACAATCTGTATTGGCATCCGGGTGTAGTTAACACATGATGTATCGGTATCCGGATACAGAAAATCCGGTACACAATTTTTTTTTTATAAATTCATTAATTTTTTTTAACTGAAGATTATTGAAGAGAGTCAGACCAAAACCATTACCGAAAAAAGGGAAAACAAACTGAAAACTGTATCCGTATCCGGATGCCAAATCCAGAACAAGTAAAATTCAAACCATCTCTTCCTTGGTTTGTTAATCACAAATCTAAAAAAACTCCTGTTTTCATAAGCATGAAATAACACATTTCTCTCTAATTCCGCTGGCGAGAGGAACAAAAACAAAATAAAAAGACATATAAAAGTAATAAACTCCTAATAAACACTTCCACTTGTTTCAGCTCCTTTCAGAAAGTCACAATAAATCTCTCTTTCCTGCTCTAAAGGGAAAAATATGAGTCTCTCTCTCTCTCTCTCTCATTACTGGGCTGTCTCTTCCTCCCTCTCTCTCTCTCTCTCACAATCACAGACACACTACTTTCTTTCTCTCTCTCTCTCATTACTGGGCTGTCTCTTCCTCTCTCTCTCTCTCTCACAATCACAGACACACTACTTTCTCTCTCTCATTACTGGGCTGTCTCTTCCTCTCTCTCTCTCTCTCTCACAATCACAGACACACTACTTTCTCTCTCTCTCTCTCTCATTACTGGGCTGTCTCTTCCTCTCTCTCACAATCACAGATACATTACTTCTTTCTCTCTCTCTCTCTCTCTCTCTCTCTCTCTCTCTCTCATTACTGGGATGTCTCTTCCTCTCTCTCACAATCACAGAAACATTACTTTTTTCTTCTCTCTCTCTCTCTATCTCACAATCACAGACGCATTACCGCCCCCCCTCTCTCTTTCTGTTCCACAGAAAAGATGTCTGGGCCTGTTAAAAACAAAAAACGGCGAGAGCCCGCGCGCACGCATTTGTTTGAGAACAAAGAGACGGCCGGGATAATGAGGCAGGTAACAAGGCCTACTCCGAACCTTGAAAGAAACTTAAAGAGGCACTTTAAAAACGAGGTGCGAGCGACGTTGAGGGTTCAGGCTGAATAACCTAAAATTCTAAGCGCCTCAGAGTGCAACCCAGACTTCAAATGCGGAATAAAAATTGCTTCTTATTCCGCGAAAAAAAAAATCCGCAAGCATAATAAAAAAAATAGTTATTTTTATTCGGCGAATGTAATTTAAAGTATAAAAAAGTGCTTTTCATTCCGCGAACATAATTAACTAAATAAAATGAGATTTTCATTCCGTAAAAAAATAAAAATTAAAATGAGCATTTTTATTACACGAACAAAAAAAAAAAATGATTTTGATTCCGCGAACATAATTAACTAAATAAAATGAGATTTTTCCTTCCACGAAAAAAAATTAAAATGTGCATTTTTATTGCGCAAAGAGAATAAAAAAATTATTTTTATCCCGCGAACATAAAAAAATTATAACTGCCTTTTATTCTGCGAGCATAATGAAAAAAATAAAAAGTGCTTTTTATTCTGCGAACAAAATACAAAAAAAAAAAAAGTTCTTTTTATTCAGCGAACAAAACAAAACAAAATAAAAGGTGCTTTTTTAATCCGCGACATAGAACGTGCTTTTTAATTTTTTTTTTACGTTCGATCAGAACATAATAATTACATTGTAATCTATGTTCACATCGGACATAATCATTATATACATCGTAATCATTACGTTCACATCGGGTATAATTATTACATTGTAATCATTACGTTAGAAGGAACATAATGATTATAATGTACAAGCAAAGTATGTTCTGCAACAATGATAATTATCATTATTATCATTTATTACGCCAGTCCTTAAACCCTACATACACAAAGAAACAGACAAATACAAACACACACATAAATAAATAAATAAATAAAATATATGTATACCATATATATGTATGTGTGTGTGTGTGTGTGTGTGTGTAGAAGATAAGGTGTCACAAGTGAAATATATTTTCCACGGATTGTCACAGGATGAAACAATGGAACTTAATCTTACCGTTCACAATGCAAAAAAAAAAAAAAAAAAAGAATAAAACAGAAAACCTTAGACCATATCACCTGTTTCTTCCGTCCTTAAGAGATTCTGTTACTTAAAATATACAATATGTACAAAATCTTAATACTCACTGAAATAGTCATCACCGCCTTACCTGAAAAGAACAAGAGACCAATTTGTTAGAATACTTCTTCATGCACATTCAAATGAGAGAGAGAGAGAGAGAGAGAGAGAGAGAGAGAGAGAGAGAGTTGTCTGTGACTGTGAGAGAAGGGGAGGAGACCTCTCAGTTGAGAGTAAGAGAGAGAGAGAGAGAGAGAGAGAGAGAGAGAGAGAGAGAGAGAGAGAGGTAATATACATGTCTATATTGTGAGAGAGGGGAAAACACCTTCCAGCAATATGAGAGAGAGAGAGAGAGAGAGAGAGAGAGAGAGAGAGAGAGAGAGAGAGAGAGAGAGAGAGGTTGTCTGTGACTGTGAGAGAAGGGGGAGGAGACCTCTCAGTTACGTGTAAGAGAGAGAGAGAGAGAGAGAGAGAGAGAATATACATGTCTATATTGAGAGAGGAAAACACCTTTCCAGCAATATGGAGAGAGAGAGAGAGAGAGAGAGAGAGAGAGAGAGAGAGAGAGGTAATATATGTCTATTATTGTGTGAGAGAGGAAAAGACCTTCCAGCAATATGAGGAGAGAGAGAGAGAGAGAGAGAGAGAGAGAGAGAGAGAGAGAGAGAGAGAGAGAGAGAGAGAGAGAGAGAATTTAGTAGAGCATTAGCAAAAGTAAGAACATGTTCAATACTGTTGTCCCCAGCCGGCTCCCCCCCTCCCCACCTTCAACCTAACCCATGAAGGGAAATCAGTAAAAAATTTGATAATCCGTAACATATTCAAAATATCAAGAAAATAAAAAAAAAATTAAACCCATCAATATATCCCTACTGGAAATATCAGCTCGCTGCTCAAAAGCAAAAACAAACAAAAAAGAAAAATCTCATTACGTGATCTCAAAAATGAAGCCTGGCCATTTACTCATCGCATTAATTCAGCTGTATTGGAAGCCACGTCACGCTCGCTTGCTCGCTCTCGCGCTCTCTCTCTCTCTCATTACTGGTATGTCTTTTCCCCTCTCTCACAATCACTGACACATTACTTTTTTCCTCTCTCTCTCTCTCATTACTAGGATCTCTCTTCACCTCTCTCACAATCACCGACACATTACTTCTCTCTCTCTCTCTCTCATTACTGGTATGTCTTGTCCCCACTCTCACAATCACTGACACATTACTTTTTCTCTCTCTCTCATTACTGGGATCTCTCTTCCCCTCTCTCACAATCACCGACACATTACTTCTCTCTCTCTCTCTCTCTCTCTCTCTCCAGCTGTGTATTAATGCACCATATTCAAAGGCAGAACCCAGAATAGATGAAAGAACCCGGGTTTCGGGTCAAACCGTTTCCAGAATCGATTCAACACGCGAGTCCATTTCAGAACGCCATTTAGAATCGCATGAAATTACAATTAAAAAATAAAAAAAACTCGTATAAAAGGGGAAAAAAAATCGTTTTAGCATATCGCTCACTACGGCTTGGATGCAGCATATTCCACCCCTTAGAGTAATATGTTAATAAATGGATACATTTGATGATGATGATGATGATGATGGTGATGATGATGACAGTGTCAATTCCTTTACAGGAGGATACTGATATTTTGATTTTGTTTCGAAAGCCGTTCCGATTTTCAGTAGCGATTTTCAGTCTCCAAAAAAGGTCTTGGTCTGAAACCCTATTGTTAATGTTTGTATCCAGTCGCAAAACAAGATCTAAGCCTGAAGACGTTCTGGTAATGTTTATTTTCAGTCGCGAAAATAAAATTCGAAGTCTGAAAACCCTCTGATAATGTTTATTTTCAGTCGTGAAAACAAAAAAGATCTAAGTCTGAAGACCTTCTGGTAATGTTTATTTTCAGTCGGAAAAAAAAAGATCTAAGACTGAAAACCTTTTGGTAACGTTTATTTTCAGTCGCGAAAAACAAGATCTTGGTCTGAAAACCTTCTGGTAATGTTTATTTTCAGTCGCGAAAAAGATCTAGATCTGAAAACCTCCTGTTGGAGTTTTGTTTTGCTTTCAGTCGCGAAAAAGGGTCTATGTTTGAAAACCTTCTGTTAATGTTTATTTTAGAATGATGTCATAAAAACCAATTTCTTTTTTTACGTAGGCACAGTGGATAAATATTAGGGACTATACTTCCGGAGAATTCCAAAGACTGGAAGAATGGGGGAAAACAGTCACTGAACCGTGATATTTGAAAATCATTGGATTATTATGTGGTAGTGAAAGAAATGTAATGCCTCTCAGCTTATGATCATCTTTAGTACAATGCTTTGTAAAATGAATTCAGTAGCATCTTGTAGAAGTAACAAGACAATGATGTAACTCGAAAATAAGTCTAATATTTCTCATTAATAATAATAATAATAATAATAATAATAATAATAATAATAATAATAATAATAAATAATAATAATAATAATAATAATAGTAGTAGTAGTAACAGATGGAAAGACTTTGAGTGGAAAGCAAATAACATAAAAACAAAAAACAAAACCATTCGAGGAAAGACACGAACAATTCGAAAACAGACTTCATATTTCACTCTCTCTCTCTCTCTCTCTCTCTCTCTCTCTCTCTCTCTCTCTCTCTCTCTCTCTCTTTTCTTTCTTTACCCACCGGAGAAAGGTGGTCCTTTATTCACTGTCATCCCACCCCCAACCCCCAGCAGCCACCCTAGATAGGCCTACGCGGTGGTGACGACTAAGCCGCACCAATTTTTGAGGCCATTAATCTTCCCTAAACACTGATAGTACAAACGGCCGGGAGATAATTGCTGGGGAAGGGAGCCATACATCACCTACATTAGGTCTTCTGGTAATCTCAAATCCAAAAACCTACAATCTCATTCATATCGACCCTATGTGTGATTTATGCCGGAGTGTTCTCTCTCTCTCTCTCTCTCTCTCTCTCTCTCTCTCTCTCTCTCTCTCTCTCTCAAATTAGCATTACTGGGACCTTTCTCTCTCTTTATCTTTCATATGAAAACACAATACTGGGATCTCTCAAGCACACATATACGTTTATATGATCTCTCTCT
>NC_089795.1:42012767-42040267 GCF_040412425.1 Macrobrachium rosenbergii
TATTGCAGTGTTCTTTTACAATAATACATACATAACTTACATACGCCTTTTTAACAAAAGAATTATCTTTATCTATGCATGTTTTAAATCACCTTGGTGTTATACTATATCTCTCAGCCAAAGAAATGTGTGTTGGCTGAAAATGAAGCACTTTACTAAACGGGTGACTTCATGAGAACTCTGATGTTGATCCTACAGTCGAAATTCACAGTTCGTATTTTTCCATTCCTATTAATTATTGTTAGCTTTCCTCCCTACATATACAGTTTAAACAGTTACCAAACCACACAATTCTCTCATTAAAGGGACCTGCACAAGTAAGCAGAATGAAGACGCCTTTGTCCTAGTTCCTGAACAGAATATAACGTCCTTCAGGCGGGGGCCAAGCTATCTCGCTCTCTCCCAGCAGTAATAGTAGTAATGGATGGGATTTGTCTTTAATGCGGCTCCATGTTACCGTCATTTCTGATGGTACCCCCTCCCAGTAGTAGTAGCAGAAGTAGAGGTAGTAGTAGATGGGATTTATCTTTGAAACGGTTTCATATTACCGTCATTTCTCTTAGTACTCTTTCCCAGTAGTAGTAGTAGTAGTAGTAGTAGTAGTAGTAGTACATGGGATTTGTCTTTGAAACGGCTCCATATTAGCGCCATTGCTGATGGTATTCTCTACCAGTAGTATTAGTACATGGGACTAGCCTTTGAAAAGGTTCCATATGCCCGACATATCTGATGTTAAAGTTACACTAACAGCATTACCAATAAACATACGGTATCTACTGATATTACAGGGAACGTTACAACCAGACCAGGTATTGTAACTCTTCAGTGTGCTGGACAATAAATAAATGTTAAAATATTATATAAAAACCTTTCAAAAGACTTTCAATAGAGCCTTGAAATCATTTCCTAAGACACACCTCATGTATGTCCCTATCTGCCTGACAGTCTCTCTCTCTCTCTCTCTCTCTCTCTCTCTCTCTCTCTCTCTCTCATCAAGAGACATAAAAGTACCAAGAGGACGTCACCCTCAGGATGCACTTTACAAAGGTCACAGTCAGGGTCGTACCCTCCAAAAGGAAGCGCCCTCTATTACTACTACTTACGATTGAAAGAGAGAGAGAGAGAGAGAGAGAGAGAGAGAGAGAGAGAGAGAGAGAGAGAGAGAGAAACTGATGACTGGTTTTCATACCGAGGCCATAGTGTTTTCACGGTATTTTGATAGAGTGATGTACTCTCATGCCTACTGCTTTTTTCTCTCCTCCTCCACTTCTTGGAGAGAGAGAGAGAAAGAGCGAGAGAGAATCTGATGATTGGTTTCATTCAATGTAGTGAGGAATACCTCTTCGAGGCCATAGCGTTTTCACGGTATTTTGATGGAGTGATGTACTATCATGCCTACTGCTTTTTTCTCTCCTCCTCCACTTATTCTCCAAAGAAGAGAGAGAGAGAGAGAGAGAGAGAGAGAGAGAGAGAGAGAGAGAGAGAGAGAGAGAGAGAGAGAATCTGATGATTGATTTCACACAGTGGAGTGGGGAATACCTCTTCGAGGACATAGCGTTTTCACGGTATTTTGATGGAGTGATGTACTCTCATGCCTACTGCTTTTTTCTCTCCTCCTCCACTTCTTGGAGAGAGAGAGAGAGAGAGAGAGAGAGAGAGAGAGAGAGAGAGAGAGAGAGAGAGAGAGAGGTGAGCTCTAAAAAGGAGACAACTGGCGGCATTTATTAGTTAGCCGTGCAACTCCCGTGTGGTAAGAGGAAAAACAAGACAGTGATTACGTTCACTTCAAATCACGACTGAAAATCTCTACTGCAGAGTTGACAAAATACAAAGGAAGGGAGCAATTTTCACTTTAAGTACTCAACCTAGGATACGACTAAACATTTAAAGCTTGAGTATTCAACGTATATCATTACTGTTCAGAATGAACAAAGTAGTTTCAATCGAAAAGGGGATGAATTCAATTTTAAATCGATGGTTTTGTTTTATTTTTTTCACACGTAGGCATCTTGGTCTGGCGAACCTTGCTTGCAGAAATAGTGGCCTTTATGGTTTTCAATATTATTATTATTATTATTATTATTATTATTATTATTATTATTATTATTATTATTATTATTATTATTATTATTATTATCTTCCTACTTCGGTTTTCCTCCATCCTACAACTCCAATATTCCAAGCCTTCATTCTTCTAGATGAAAACCTATTGCCGTCTGTCTTCCATATCCTTGTTTTCCCTGGCAGGTATGACGCTAGATAACCTACGATCAATCAATCGGATCTGGGCTTGATTAGAAAACTAATCAGCTAGTCCCGAAGTCCACCAATTTTCAAAAAATGCTGAAGGAAATTCAGGTTATCAGAGTACAAGTCAATGGCCCATGTGGCGTGTTCCATATGAGTAGGGTTCATCTTCTGAATAATAATAATAATAATAATAATAATAATAATAATAATAATAATAATAATAATAATAATAATAATAATTCTGGTAAAAAAACTCAAGTATACTTTCATGCTCTTCTAATACCATCATTATAAATATACCGGAAAAAAAAAAAAACTCCCAGGAAAGTTTGGTACCAGATGCCAGAAAACGTGATCACGGAGAACCGCCATCAGTGGAAAAACACTCACAAAAAAAACACACTCAATGCTTTATTGTTTAAAAGTGGTTCTCTTCAAAGGGGGATTTTTAATTAAGTCACATAAAGATGCCTCTCCCAAGTTATCGCTACAAATGCCTTACTGTTAATTTAAGCTTGTTTCTGATTTATTTCGTAAATCCGTTGAAAAGCTGAAATGTCTCAGTCCTTCTTGAATACGGTGTGTGTGTGTGTGTGTGTGTGAGAGAGAGAGAGAGAGAGAGAGAGAGAGAGAGAGAGAGAGAGAGAGAGAGAGAGAGACAAAGTTTTTGATAAACTAAGAAAATGTAAAATTAATAAAATCTACATCGACATGATAATAAAACTTGCTTCCCCATCAACAGAGAGAGAGAGAGAGAGAGAGAGAGAGAGAGAGAGAGAGAGACTCAGTAACCATATGAACTCACTCCTTACGCTTATAATAACTACTCACTAAGCAAGACCCAATCTAATTCTAAACTCAGTAATGTTCACCTAGTTTTACTTCTTCGTATTTCGTAGGCTACATTAACTTACAGCATTATAACTAACTCATTTATATCCTCAAGTTTCATCACAACAATAACAAAACCACGAACACCATATATCAAGATCAGAGCCCAAAAACAAAGAATTACTTATCAGTGCCTAGACTCTGATCCATTTAAAAAAAATACAAAGCATTGCTTATCAGTACCTAGAATCCTATCCATTTTACAAAATGCAAAGCATTACTTATCAATATCTAGACTCGGGTCCATTTTAAAACAATACAGAGCACTACTTATCAGTATCTAGACTCGGATCCATTTAAAAAAAATACAAAGCATTACTTATCAGTATCCAGACTCGTATGGATTTTAAAACCGAAGTACAGTAATACTTCCATCAATAACGGACAGATAGACGGAAAAACGGACATGGGAAAGTACATAACCTTCACTCAACTATATCAACATCCCTCGAGCGCAAAAGGACCCGTAACTATCGATCATTCTAATTTGATATTTGCCTTATGCTGCCCTATGCGTTGTAGGTCTATGCTGACGTTATTTGAAACAACAATTAAAGTCATTTATTAATAATTAACCAGAACAAGTAACAAAAACAACCCATGGTACATAAGACAAAAAAAAAAAAAAAAACAGACAAGATGCTACTCTTAAAAGATAAATATTTATCAATTCTGATTTTTCTTATTTACGTTCCTGATAGGTTCCTTATCATCATAGCTGTCTGCCTTTTTTTTTAATATAAAACTATAACTTGAGAACGACTGTTCAAAACTCAATTTCCAAGTTTTTTTTTTAATAGTTCCCAACTTAACCAGTCTCTTATTCAAAAACTATGATTAAGCCTTAGAAGATTTAACATTAAGTCAATGCTCCAATATTTTGTCAAATGTTTGGTTTTCAGCCTCCTAGCCAGATTTTTTTAAACGCGTCAAAATATTTTCTCCTCAAGTCTCTGGGAGTCAAAAGTACTCATCGTGAGTACTTCGGCGCTCTTGCGTGCGTGTGAAGTCAAGAGGAATCACCTCGGGGTCAAAGACCGACAAACAGTAATGGTGACCTTGAGTTAGAATGGCAGGGTCATAAGGGCATTGCTCACACTCCGCCCTCAAGACACTGCAAATGTACGAGGTAATATCATTGGGAACACACACACACACACACACAAACGTAGTACATACACAGACACAAAAAGAACATACACACACAAAGTACATACACAGACACTGAGTACATACATGGACACAAAAAGAACGTACACAGACACAAAAAGTACATACATACATACAGAGAGAGAGAGAGAGAGAGAGAGAGAGAGAGAGACACACACACACACAGTGCACACATACATACACAAACACACAGAGAGTGTATACACACACATGCAGAGAGAGAGAGAGAGAGAGAGAGAGAGAGAGAGAGAGAGAGAGAGAGATATTATTCTCGCAGAGACACACTTGAATCTAACTTCGACAGAGCAAAGAGACGTGTACTGAAGAGGAGAATGAACAAAGGAAAAAAATCCAAAACAATAACTATAAAAATGAATCCTACTAACTAATTTGAAGTAAAATGTGCACACCCATTTTTATATTTACTAGAGCCCTGACATCTGGTTTACTTTATCTTCCCAGAAACATCTACTAATCAGAATACTGTTCTTCTAAACACTGAATGGTACATTTCTGAATACAGGACGGTACATTTGATAATGTTTAATAACTGTTTGTTTATATGCTAGTTCTTAATCTGCGGTACATTTGTATAATATTTCCCGAACACGATATCTTACATATATGATATTCATAAACATTTCATGTGCATTATGCGGCATTTCAAAAAATCTGTATGGTATATCACATGATATAGTTAGTATTCCTGAACAGTGTATGATATAGTGTGTGCTATTTAAAAATTGTATTATTCTTGAACTAAGCATGGTACAGTGTATGTTTTAACATCCAGTATATGATAATTCGAAAAATTTATGTTAATAAATCATTCCTGAACAACGCATATCAAAGTACACGTCATTTAGAAAGTCTACGTTTTTATTCCTGAACAACACATGGTACAGCACATGGCATTTCGAAAGTCTTGTATTATGGCATTCCTGAACAAACTTACGGTACATTGCGTAGTATTTCTACAGTGCATGGTACATTACGCAGAGAGTCAAAGGCAAAGTGTGAGGTGATGTGGCATTGGTGAGGGTGAGGGGGAGGGGGAGGGAGGAGGATGTGAGGTGCTTGAGTTGAGTTAATGCCGGCGAAGGTAGTGTGAGGCAAAGGATGTGTGTGTGTGTGTGTGCGTACCGGGAGAAGGAGGTACTTCTACGTGCAATGACTTATAATTGTGGGATACCAGCTTCTTGCCTCAAGACGGAGGTGACAGGGTCAGGTCTGTTATTGTTTATGACTGGTAAGACAGCTTTCGGGAGAGAGAGAGAGAGAGAGAGAGAGAGAGAGAGAGAGAGAGAGAGAGAGAGAGAGAAGTTAAAATGTATCTACCAAGACGTGGAAAGAGAAATGATTTAGAGAGAGAGAGAGGGGGGGAGTTAATGTTTATCTGAAAAGACGTGGCAAGAGAGAAAGAGAGAGGGGTTAACGTGTATCTAACAAGGAGGCAAGAGAGAGAAGGGGGTTAACGCGTATCTAACAAGACGTGGCAAAAGAGAGAGGGGGGCGGGTAACGTATCTAACAAGACGTGGCAAGAGAGAGAGGGTTAACGTGTATCCCTAACAAGACGTGGCAAGAGAGAGAGAGAGGGGGTTAACGTGCATCTAACAAGACGGGCAAGAGAGAGAGAGGGGGTGCGTATCTAACAGGACGGGCAAGAGAGAGAGGGGTAACGTGTATCTAACAAGACGTGGCAAGAGAGAGGGTGGTTAACGGTATCTAACAAGACGTGGCAAAGAGAGAGAGGGGGTTAACGTGCATCTAACAAGACGTGGCAAGAGAGAGAGGGGTAACGTGTATCTAACAAGACGTGGGCAAGAGAGAGAGAGGGGGGGGTTAACGTGTATCTAACAAGACGTGGCAAGAGAGAGAGAGAGAGGGGGCGAACGTGCATCTAACAAGACGTGGCAAGAGAGAGAGAGAGAGAGAGGAGGGTTAACGTATATCTAAAAGACGTGGCAAGAGAGAGAGGGGAGGGGTTAACGTGTATCTAAGGACGTGGGCAAGAGAGAGCGGGGTAACGTGTATCAACAAGACGTGGCAAGAGAGAGAGAGAGGGGGGTGGTTAACGTGTATCTAACAAGACGTGGCAAGGAGAGAGAGGGGGTTAACGTGTATCTAACAAGACGTGGCAAGGGGAGAGAGGGGGGCTAACGTGCATCTAACAAGACGTGGCAAGAGAGAGAGAGAAAAGGGGGCTTAACGTATATCTAAGACGACGCAAGAGAGAGAGAGGGGGGGAGGGGTTAACGTGTATCTAACAAGACGTGGCAAGAGAGAAAGGAGGGGGTTAACATGCTATCTACAACAAGACGGCAAGAGAGAGAGAGAGAGAGGAGGGGTTAACATGTACCCTAACAAGACGTGGCAAGAGAGAGAGGGGGCGGGTTAACGTATGTCTAACAAGACGTGCAAGAGAGAGAGAGAGAGAGGGGAGGGGGGGGCCAATGTATCTAACAAGACGTGGCAAGAGAGAGAGGGGGAGGAGGGTTAACGTGTATCTAACAAGACGTGGCAAGAGAATGACTTAGAGAGAAAGAGAGAGAGAGGTTAACATATATCTAATAAGATGTGGCAAGAGAATGACTTTCTAGAGAGAGAGAGAGAGAGAGCGAGGGGGGGGGGCGCCCTAATGTTTATCTGACAAGACGTGGAGAGAGAGAGAGAGAGAGGTTAACGTGTATCTTATAAGACGTGGCAAGAGAATGGCTTTGAGAGAGAGAGAGAGAGAGAGAGAGAGAGAGAGAGAGAGAGAGAGAGGTTAACGTGTATCTAATGACGTGGCAAGAGAATGGCTTTGTTTGTTTGTTTGTTTGTTTGAGAGAGAGAGAGAGAGAGAGAGAGAGAGAATTCCACCCGTAGAGAGCAAAGAGGAAACGATTGATTAAAGCAAATAATTGAAAGTTGTGGCAACAAAGGAATGAAAATTGATCGAGATAATGAGGAAGGAGAGGTTCTAACACGCCGAATGAAATGAGGCATTCGTTAAAAATCATAGTTTTAGCTTTCTCTCTCTCTCTCTCTCTCTCTCTCTCGTGCCATGAAAATAAAATCATTCATAGACTGTGCTCAAAACTCTCTCTCTCTCTCTCTCTCTCTCTCTCTCTCTCTCTCTCTCTCTCTCTCTCTCTCTCCTGCGTCATGAAAATAAAAAACATTCGTACATTGTGCTCATCTCTAAAAATTTCTCTCTCTCTCTCAAACAAAGCCATTCTCTTGCCAGGTCTAGTTAGTTTACACACTAAGCCCTCCTCTCTCTCTCTCTCTCTCTCTCTCTGTCTCTCTCTCTCTGATGAAGCCAGAATATCAAATTATGTGAATAATGCTAAGCCTTAATAGTTATCCCTCGACCACGGATGAAATTTTCCGGATGAATTCATTAATTTGGAGAATAATAATTACGAATAATTATTATTTTGTATCCGTTCGTAACGTAAAATCGAAACAGACAGCGCAAAATAAATGCCATTGAAAAGAATGGTGTCCCTTTTGGAGAATTTCTCATTTTTTCAAAAGTAACAGAGGACCTCGCTGGTATGAATGAATTCCTCTGAGACTGATAACGATTATCTCCGCTTTGTATTCACATCTGTTTGTTTGTTTGTCGGTTTGTAAACAGGATATTTCAAAATAATGGTGACAAATTTTAATAACTTGTGGGGAGGTTTTACTTGAGGCTTATCGGAAAATTCTTCCAGAGGCTGTTCACGTATTAAGTTATTTGAAGGCTGATCGGAAAATTCTTCCATGGGATGTTCATGTGTGAAGTTATTTCTTAAATTTTGTTTTAAATGTTATTCTTTTAATGTTATTTCTGTTGTCCTTGTCAACATTGTTGACGGCATCCGGTTCCGGCGGTGACCCGTCCACGCCCTGCCTTATAGACCGTTGTCCAACTTTGCGGTCGAGACGTTTGGCGATATACGGAAATTCTTATCGTTATTATCGCTGTTCCTTTTGTTATAAACACTGCTGTTGCTGATGTTATCAATATTATTACATTTTTTAATGTTCTTTTTGGGAGATATATTCTTTCGCACGGTGACTTACGTTGAATAACCGTAATCTATAGGACACTTTGTGCCCATCAGCAGATGGTATATCTCTTATTTGTTACACAAAACACACATATATACATATAAATTATATATATATATATATATATATATATATATATATATATATATATATATATATATATATATATATATATATATATATATAAAGTTCTTTATTAAAACTGCCAACTTAGCCCCACTAGATTTATAATTATGACACAGCACAACCTAACTCTTCATTTGAGGCATACTTGGCTATCGAGAGAGAGAGAGAGAGAGAGAGAGAGAGAGAGAGAGAGAGAGAGAGAGAGAGAGAGAGAGAGAGAGAGAGTACTACCTTCAATTCATAAAACACATTTACTGCCTACTATAAACTAACATTTTAGCAAATGGAAAAACATTATTCTTCCGTCTGTGAAAACCGTATATTCTCTCTCTCTCTCTCTTATACTAATTCTTTCAGTATCTTTTAATCAGTAAGCCCGCCTCTCTCTTGCTATTCTCTTTATATTAGGTCTCTCTATCGATCAAATGATGTCTTTCTCATTAATCAATTTTTCTCAATATTATTTATTGTGTATCTCTTTCTGTTAGTTATAAATCCTACTTTTGTTAATCGGTCTCTCTCTCTCTCTCTCTCTCTCTCTCTCTCTCTCTCTCTCTCTCTCTCTCTCTCTCTCCGTATATCAATTACCTCTCCATTGACCATTCTCTCCTTGTTGATCTGTCTCTCTCTATTTATCAATCATCTTTCCAGTGACCATTCTCTCCTCTACTTTTCCGTGCTCTCTCTCTCTCTCTCTCTCTCTCTAACAAAGAAAAGCATCTCCAACTGGGAATTCTAAGGCATGTGAAGATTACTAGAAAAATATCCTTGCGATCTTCCCTCCCCCTTCCCCCTCCCCTTCCACAATCTATTGCTGCACCCCAACTGCTAGCCATTCTCCACCCTCTTACCATACCTCTCTTCTGCCCCACAACCCCACCCCCACCACCACCGCAAACTAACTACCCAATCAAAAGTTAGACAGATACCGTGAAAGTTTGAATTGGGGGTCCATCACCACTCGACCAATACTTTTCTCTGGCGGAGCCATTTTCTCTCTATGTATGTACTTCTTAGCAAGGCAAGGACAAAGCCTTTTCTAGGATAAAGCCTTTTTTAGGGCAGAGCCTTGTATAGGACAATGCCTTGAGGACAAATCCTTGTGTAGGACAAAGCCTTTTTTAGGACAAAGCCTTGTACAGGACAATGCCTTGAGAAAAATCCTTGTATAGGACAAAGCCTTTTTAGGACAAAGCCTTGTATAGGACAAAGCATTTTTAAGGACAAAACCTTGTATAGGACAAAGCCTTGTCTAGAACAAAGCCCTTTTAGGACTAAGCCTTATATAGGACAAAGCCTTGTATACGACAAAGTCTTTTTTAGGACAAAGCCTTGTATAGGACAGCCTTGAGGACAAGTCCCTGTATAGGACGAAGCCTTGTATAGGACAAAGCCTTGTATAGGACGAAGCCTTTTATAGGACAAAGCCTTGTATAAGACGAAGCCTTTTTTTAGGACAAAGCCTTGTATACGACAAAGCCTTTTTTAGGACAAAGCTTTTTTCAGGACAAAGCTTTGTATAGGACAAAGCCTTGAATAGGACAAAGCCTTCTATAGGACAAAGCCTTGAGGAGAAAGGGCAGGTGCGGGTTGACACTGGGCACACGGTTATGACTGGGCACACGGTTATGACTGTCTCAATTTATCATTCAATCATTCGTTTCACAAATAATTTCAGTACGATGAACGCAAAGCAAAACTAATTCTTAGGACATGGCATCCCTGTGTCATATCATGTCCAAAGAATTAGATTAGCTTTCCATTCCTCTTATCAAAAAAAGAGAAGATTTTTCTGAGAAAATATAAAATAACAAATTGAGTTATAACCGTGTGCAGTGTCTTGGTTGAGGCGGTTATTTGGGGCAAATTTGCTAAAAATTTTCACTCATTTTCCTAGGTAAGAGAAATACAATGCAGGTTGTTTTCTCATTTTCAATTCTCAATAAGCTACAAATAAGAATGACTCCTGCGATTACGGTCAATTTTCAGGTTTAATTAGAGAAAATAAAGTGGTTTCACATCTTACTAAAAGCGAAAATAAGCAGAGGTTATTCTAATGTAATAATTGTTTAAACATGAGATAAACAGACCTGACTTTATTCTGGTCTCACATGTTAACAAGAGATCACAATCTAATTCTCAGAACTCAATAAAAGAACATAATCTTATTCTAAGATCTTAATAAAAGAACATAATCCTATTCTAGATCTCAACAAAAGAACATAATCTTATTAAGAGAAAATCACAGCGTGAGTTTTCCAAATTTTAAAAGTAAGAAAAAGACAAAATGCCAAAACAAAATATATATACGGAATTTATTCCATTTAAAAATACATTACTAATCCTTAGTCGAAAATTCCTGAACAAAAAGCCCGCATAAAGGAGTGTGCTTCTGCACCGGTCAGTTAAAATAAGCTGCAACATTTACAGTTTCTTTCACGAATGCTAGGTATTTTCAGTTTTCTTTAAATGCATATCAGTGACGAGAATACAAATTAAATAACACGCGAGATGATTTCGATGGCGGCAGAACTTCAAGGCTACATTACCACATGACAGAAATTATTCACCAGGCATGGGATAATAATAATAATAATAATAATAATAATAATAATAATAATAATAATAATAATAATAATAATAATAATAATAATAATAATAATATCCATGAACAGTATCAGAAACACAGAACCATTACAGCTAGTAATGATGGCAGCAATTTTACTGGCCCTTTCATTATATCATTACTGTGCGCAAATAATGACAGTCATGATGACACAAACATTATAACTTGACTGCTTTAACCATTGACGTAAGAATAATAATAAGATCGACAGTGACGGCAATATTAATAACTCCATTATTATCACCGTTACGATTCAGTAAATAATATTAATAACGGTATCAAATTTGAGAATTTCATTACTTTCACCTTTATCGGAACGATAAATAACGCTAATAACGGTGAAATCTATATTACTGACCTCATCAATTTTGTTTTTACTGTATCCATAAATTATACTACGAAGATGGCATCAGCATTACTTAACATTCATTAGTATTACACAACAACCAATAATAATTTCAATATTGTAAATACTACTACTGATAGCAATATTAAAATTACTATTACTAGCATCATTATTGTTGGGTAAATGCTGCCACAAAACAGCAGAGAGGAGGAAGCGTTGCTGGTAATAACGAGAGAGAGAGAGAGAGAGAGAGAGAGAGAGAGAGAGAGAGAGAGAGAGATTTGAAGGAATATGACATTAATTTCTTTACATATTACAAAAAATACAACCCATAGCCTTTCCTTTCGATACATTTAAGCATTATTCTCTTTTGTTATACACCTCTCTCTCTCTCTCTCTCTCTCTCTCTCTCTCTCTCTCTCTATATATATATATATATATATATATATATATATATATATATATATATATATATATATATAATAATATATATATATATATATATATATATATATATATATAATGTAAATCTTGCATTAAAAGTTATTAGTATAAAACTCAAAATAATTTATTCTTACAAATAATCTTAAAAAACTAAAAAAAAAAGGTTAAAAAAGCAACATAAATTCCTCCCAAAGAAAGATATTCAATATAAGTACACACACACATATATACAATTATACATATACACACACATATATATATGTACAGATATATATATAAAATATACATATAAACACAAAAGAGGAAGAAAGGACAGAAGGTACTCTGTTACCAGATGGTGCCCAAAAGGGCCTGGGGGAATGGGGGGGGGTCTGGCACCCAAGGTCTTCCTGACCTCACTGAATACTGATAAAGTAAACACTCCTGCAAGCCATTTGGCACTCTGTCAGCATGCTGCGAGAGAGAGAGAGAGAGAGAGAGAGAGAGAGAGAGAGAGAGAGAGAAAAGGAAAAATGGCAGTAGATAAGGCGTGGAGACTCGCTCAAAGGCGAAGGAGGAATGGGCAATATATGACAGAGAGAGAGAGAGAGAGAGAGAGAGAGAGAGAGAGAGAGGAGAGAGAGAGAGAGACTTCAAAATCCAAGACAATAAGATTTATATATATATATATATATATATATATATATATATATATATATATATATATATAGATAGATAGATAGATAGATGAATAGATAGATAGACATATATGAATTTTTAAATACATCGACTTCCAAAGCAATAAAAGGGAAGGAATGCAAAACAAATTAACACAGAACTAGCGAATGGTGAGAAATCCATAGCATATACGATACAGAAAAATGAGAGAGAGAGAGAGAGAGAGAGAGAGAGAGAGAGAGAGAGAGAGAGAGAGAGAGAGAGAGAGAGCGCATAAACCCGCCCAACCATCTTTGATCAACAATGCCTGGCAAAAAACTTTAGGCCTTTTATTGACAGGTCCCAAATAGCAGCATCAGAAGAGACGAAGCACTCGGGCCAGAAGAGGAAAGGGGGAGAGGGGGGGATACTTGGCCTCCGTACACCCCCCACATCCCCTTACCATCTCCTATGGGGGGGGGAGGATGGAAATGCGTGACAGCGGAATCCAAGTAAGGTATTGTTGAATGACAAGCGTATTTTATCGGCGATTTACCTGTCTTTTATAAAAGATGAATACCCTATAGGTGGAGGTCGGAGTTTTCAAAGGATAGTAAAATGTCGATATGCTTTAGGAAGGCATTTAGCTCCTCATGGAATAAAAAAAAGTAATAATAATAAGAGGAAAAAATGTCGATATCTTTTATGAAGACACTTCGCTCTTCATTATCAATAATAATAATAATAATAATAATAATAATAATAATAATAATAATAATAATAATAATGATCATGAAAATAAAACAGCAATAATAACAATAATGATAATAATGATCATATAATTTTCATGAAAGAACATTGCTCTTAATAATAATAATAATAATAATAATAATAATAATAATAATAATAATAATAATAATGTAATTTTATATATATGTACTTTCTCTCTACGAAAAAAAATAATAATAACAAATACTAATAATAGTGTAACTTTTTATGAACGCACTTTCCTCTAATGAAAAAACAACTGTATAATAATAATAGTAATAAATAAAACGTCAATATTTCTCATAAAGGCATTTTGCTCTTTATGATAATAATAATAATAATAAAATCAGAGTGGATCTTGTCTGTCCTCCCCCGGGTGACAGCAGGGGAGATACGACGCAGCCACCCATCCCTGGCAAGCCAG
This sequence comes from Macrobrachium rosenbergii, assembly GCF_040412425.1. NCBI lineage: Eukaryota > Metazoa > Arthropoda > Malacostraca > Decapoda > Palaemonidae > Macrobrachium > Macrobrachium rosenbergii. The sequence goes on from NC_089795.1 coordinate 42,026,494, forward strand.
TTTGTCCGCCCCGGTCGGGGTCGGGGTAGGTAAGGGAACGGAAGGGTAGGGGAGACATTCACCCTCCTCCTGCAAACCTGTTTGTTCGCCCTGGGTGAGGGCGGGGGAGGTAGTGGATCAGGAGGGTAGGGGAGACATCAGCGCCGGGTTCCAGTGCGCATACCGTGCGCTAACAAGCTCGTAATAATAATAATAATAATAATAATAATAATAATAATAAAATCCAAGTGGATCTTGTTTGTCCTTCCCTGAGTGACAGTAGGGGAGACATGACACAGCCATCCACCCCCTGCAAACCAGTTTGTCCGTCCCGGTTGGGGAGGGGTAGGTAGGGGAACAAGAGGGTAGGGAAGACATCGACCCTCCTCCTGCAAACCTGCATGTCTACCCCGGGTGGGGGCAGGATTGGTAGGGGATCGGGAGGGTAGGGAAGACAGCAGCGCCGGGTTCCAGCGCGCGTACCGTGCCCAACAAGCTCGTAATAATAATAATAATAATAATAATAATAATAATAATAATAATAATAATAATGTAATGATTTATGAAGGCTCTTCATGAAAGAAATTCCTGAATAATAATAATAATAATAATAATAATAATAAAGAGGCGGGTTCACCACCGTTTAAGAACACCAATTAGCCAAGAAGTGGGGTCTGTCACCACCTAAGAGGAGTAAGTCCATTGCGAGGCGAATCTGTCATCACCGCTCATAACTGGGTTTGTCACCAACTAGGACGATGATCGCACAGAGAGGAGGTCTTGTCATCACCTAAGAAGATTAAGTCCATTACGAGGTGGGTTTGTCATCACACACGACGAGAAAGTCCATTAACAAGAAATTTATTGCAATGACCGAGCTGGATTCGATCAGATATGCCCGTCTCGGTCTTTCACGTATTGCAGAAAGTGTCTGTCATGGGTATAATCATCCGTGTTTTTGTTTTTGTTTATTTACAGAGCTTATCTGAGAGAGCAAGATAGTTCAGTGTTTTCTAACCTCTGTGTACATTTGTATGTAAGTATGTGTCTGTGCGTGTATATATATATATATATATATATATATATATATATATATATATAAAAATATATGTATGCATATTTATAAATGTATAAATGTATATATATATATATATATATATATATATATATATATGAATACGCCATGAAAAATATAAAAAAATCCTATAAACGCTACCTTATGTTAACTGCATGTATCTTGACCGCTGATAATGTCAATGGCACGAAATTCTTGACTATCTTCAATTTTAAAAATTCATAGATTCATCAAAGCCATTTTCAATTCTCCTTAAAGTTAAGAGAATTTCCATGTGCTGACATCATTTAATCACGTAGATTATTACTTCCTAATTATCCTAAATATTAAAAGCATTTGAGCCCTGAAGCGCCTGAATACTTTACTATTAAGAGAAATCCTAGTGTTCATAAAGTTAGATTGTGTTAGTCTTCTTGATCATTCCGAACGTCTTTAGAAAAGTCCCAAATCCTGAAAAGTCCTGCAAAGTCCTTGCCAAAGGGCCTGATTGTCCTCAAATTCTCTAGAAAAGTCCTAAAAGCCCCAAAAGTCCTAAAAAGAACAACAGCCACTTGCACGTTCCCGAAATGTCAAGATGGGTCTCACAAGTCCAAATTATTTTAGAGGTTCCAAAAGTCCCCAAAGATAGCAGGACGCCATCTATTGTTAACCGAACCAATTAATAAACATGAAGGATACATATGACCCATATTTAAGCCGAATAGGCAATTCCTTCCCTTTTAACCAGTTGGATTGCAGCCAGCATATAAATTAAGACCCTTGACGATTTATGTGTTTTTCCCAACTTTTTGCTGCGTTTTAGGCCTAACCAGAGGGTAGGAAAAAATGCCAAAATCACACCGACGATGTTTCTCATTTCGAAAATAAATTTCACTTATTAATCACTGCTTACAATCAAGATGACACTTTTTTTTTTTTTTATTAATTTCGTCTGGCATTCTGTAATTACGAAAACTTCTTTTATCTGTTTAAAAAGTAACTAAAATCGACTGTATTTTTTCGATTTGAAATTGATTTCTAATAATTATAAATCATTATTGGTGGGTAACTTCGATATTACTAAACAACGCGTTATTCATATCGCATGTTTCCATGTGATTCCATGAACGACAGTGTGCATGTAAGTTACTGCAATTATGCAGTACATTTATTTGTCTAATACTGACGCATTCCGTCGATTACCGTTGCTGTGGAGAAAATGTTCAAAGCTAGCAGTTATTTCTTCCCGACTATGAATTAATGATGCCAGTAGGGTGACAAAATTCACATAGATGAGTTGGTTCATTTATGTCAAAAGAATTTCCATACAAATTCCGCAAAATGAATGACCTCTGTCTATCTGTCTCTGTGAAAATCTGTCCACAGGATACTGAGGAATATTACCAATGTGGCTGAGATGAACCCACAACCAGGTTTTTTTTATACAATACTGCATGGAACCCTATTACCTTGCCAACATTAAAACCGTATCACAGAAAGTTTACAACAAATTTGTACAAAGTTTTAGGAATTTTTTTTTCTACTGAGAGAGCATTGAGAATCTGTAAGCAGCAGCTGAATGGCTCGGTTACAAAGAAAAAATTGAGAAAGACAAAAATAGAAGTATAAATTGTTGAAAAAAGCACCTCCCTGACCTGTACTCTGAAGTAATTAAGACACACAGCAGCGATGCCAACTTCACTATCTCTTCTCCCATATAATCCTAACACGAGAGAGAGAGAGAGAGAGAGAGAGAGAGAGAGAGAGAGAGAGAGAGAGAGAGAGAGAGGTTTATCTCCTCTAGAATGCGAAAAAATATGCTTTGAATAAAACTACATTAACAGCTACAAAATGTACATTTGTGTGTGTGTGTGTGTGTTGAGAGAGAGAGAGAGAGAGAGAGAGAGAGAGAGAGAGAGTATCCTCTTAATCCGTGCAGAAGATGATCTGGAGGAATGATCTCAAATGTTCTCTTAATCCCATGAATAGGCAGATCGGATGTCCTCAGACAACTGCACTGAGCTGGAGTGAATGGGATTTTGAGGACAACCAGTCCTCGAGGTCGACCTCACTTTCGGCCTCCTGCGGGATCAAGTTTTCCGTTACGGTTATAAATACGGGCGTATCATATATGGGTACAGGGTGGGGTTGGGGGTGGGGTTTGGGGGAGGCGAGGGGAGAGGAGAGCTTCCGTTCACCGAAGGTCGGCTATAGTTTGAAAGTAGGCTTGGCTTCAGATGCTGAGGGCAAAATTATATTAACTGAATGGATGTTACTATACATACATTCAGTACATATACAAATACATACATACATACACATTTACTCTCAAACGCATACATACATACATATATATTATATATATATATGTATATCTAAATAAATGTAGCAAATGAGAGAGAGAGAGAGAGAGAGAGAGAGAGAGAGAGAGAGAGAGAGAGAGAGATGTATTTCAACTAAAATAAGCAACAATATGCTATAAATCAAACTCCATTAATAATTACAAAATGTAAATTTCTGTGTATATGAGAGAGAGAGAGAGAGAGAGAGAGAGTTCCTGGGGTTGATAGCTGGATCTTGGAAGAGCATTTCTATGAAGTGGAAAAGGTCGAGTAGATCTCCCACGGTCCTGGAGAGGCATCCATGAGGTTTTCCAGGAGCCTGCTGGAAAGATTTAATGCACCCAATTCCGTTCAAGGATAGCTACGAAGGGGGGAAGGGAGAAGGTTAAGGGGGAAGGATGGATAGGGGGAGGAGGAGGGGGATCCATGGCCTTCTTAAGGTAGTGAAGAAGGATGGAAGAAAGTAAGGGGGGTGGGGATGTGACAGGCTTGAAATATGGGGGAAGAAAAGGGGTTATCCAGAAATGCCCGTCTTAAGGTACTGAAAAGGGATGGAAGAAAAGGGGGGAGGGGTTGTGACAGGCTTGAAAGATGGGGGAAAAAGGGTTTTCAAGAAATGCCTCGAAATTTCTTAAAATGGAAATTGTGTGAAAGGAAATGAAAAGATTTACATATATTCTCTTTAAGGCTTTTCAGGCTTCACCACAACTCAGCGCAGCTCACAACAAACTACTAAGACTAGTTGCAGGTTTCCAAACAGTGATATATGGAATGAGTTGCAAGCCACATTACCATCCCAAACCCACCAATATTATTTTCTTAAAGGAGAGATCAGCATGTACCAGCCATCTTACCACTCCATAGTGGTCACCATCCACTTAATAACAAGGTAGAAAGCAGAAAGCAAATATTAACAAATCGAATTAAAGAACCAGATACAGATTAGGCAGTCCAATGTTGAAAAGGAACAAAAGAGGAGAAGCTTTTTAACTTCAGGCTTGAAACACAAGAGGAGGCATCATTTTGACTTTTTTTTCAAGTTTCTGAAATGATTTTCAAAATTTAGTATATCAAAGGAAATTATTAAAAGTATACTTTTTTAAATAAAAGTAAGTGCTTTTAGTATATACTTTCATTTATAAAAAGAAAAGCATATACAAAAAAGTATACACTTAGCACAAATGACTCTCTCTCACAAAAGAAATTTTGATAAACAGGAGAGGTCAGTCTAACGTAGAAAGGAACCACGCTAACTCTTACTAATTATAAAACAAACAAATCTACTGAGAGAGAGAGAGAGAGAGAGAGAGAGAGAGAGAGAGAGAGAGAGAGAGAGAGAGAGAGAGAGAGAGAGAGAGACCCGTGGTGATGTAGTTCCCAAGGGGTGTGTTTTTGTGGGCAATCCTTTCAGGTCATAAATATCTCGCAGTTATCTACTACAGACAGATCTTAAGGAGAAAACACGGAGGAAACTTCCTCTCCTTTTTAGGAAAAACCATTTAAGGTATTTTTTTTTAAATGCTTTCTTACATTCTATTTTTATAACTAAAATATTATTATTATTATTATTATTATTATTAAATAATAATATATAATAATAATAATAATAATAATAATAATAACAATAATAAGAGTTTCTTATAGTCTATTTCATAAATAAAAAATACTATTATTATTATTATTATTATAATTATTATTATGCAATAATAATGATATTAATAAAAATAATAATAAAACGACAATTCCTAAGAGGCCAGAATATAATAAATTAAATGTCCATATCTGAAAATAAAAATAACAACAAACAAAATAAAACAATTAGAAAGTTAAATACTAAACAACAAACAATACATTAACAAACACAAGCGAAAACAAACCGTTATTCCCCCGACGTCAAGGTACGCAACATAAGGAGAAAAGTCGGAACGGCCGAAAGTTATGGTTGTTAAATCAACCAATATATATAACTGACGACAGCGGAAAGTCAACCTCCCTAGGAGTCTACATCCACTGGATGCTGGAAATACAGCTTGTATATAGGAGTGGAGTGAAGGTGACTGGTGCAAGCATCAGTTGGTCACAGTAAGTGTATATATATATATATATATATATATATATATATATATATATATATATATATATATATATATATATATATATGTGTGTGTGTATTTGTGTGTGTGTATACTGTATATATGTAACAGTTGTGTATGCGTGTGTGTATAAATATATATATATATATATATATATATATATATATATATATATATATATATATAGCCTATATACACATATACGAGAGAGAGAGAGAGAGAGAGAGAGAGAGAGAGAGAGAGAGAGAGAGAGACACTGATTCTAAGTGAAACAAAACAATTAAGGGTCTACACAGGCTACACCCTACAGAGAGCCGCAAGGCCCTTGCTTAAGAGCTTCGTATCTGTTTAACATCACCAAAAAGGATACGACCATATAACCTAAGTAACTTTAGCCAGCTGGAATATACAAGTAAGTTGGTAATCTCACAGTAAAATGAGTTTACTACAAACGATTATCCTTACTCCGACTCTTGACTACGAGATGCGAGTTTTGGAGAGTGAAAAATTACTTCGCTGAACTTCTCCAAGTTAAATTCAAGTACCAACTGAGCTAACAGAATGGCTATGAATCTACTTCAGTTTAAAATGGCACTTTAATTTAAACCGGTTCAAAGTGTAATATATTCATTTGAAGTTATTTACAAACGTAGTAATTAATGAGCATTACAGAACTCAGGAGTTAAACTGAAGTCAGTGTTTTAAATAACCCTTGAAGAAGATATAGCATGACCTAGGGTAACAACAACAACAACAACAACAACAATAATAATAATAATAATAATAATAATAATAATAATAATAATAATGAGTCATTACGTTCCCAGGCCAATAAGAGGAGCCCCCAATCTTTGACAACCAATAATAATAATAATAATAATAATAATAATAATAATAATAATAATAATAATAATAATAATAATAATAATGGTCGTGTACAAAATTTATAAAACAAATACGGCACGATAAGGGCACTACAAAATACAGTATATTAGCCACAAAATTCATTCACTATATCCTTTTAATCACAATTATTACAATACCAACAGCAGTAGCACACATGCAACTGCAGCAATGAACTTAACCGTAATAGCACCGTAATTCGAAGAGTAAAGAATCGACAGTAATAATGCTATAAGGGAAGACTATCTTAAGAACCTCTGATATAAGTTACTCAAATGCTATTCAGATCGATTCTGGAATAGAAAATATAGCGATATCTATGTGTTACCAGACGGAAAGATTTCTAATGGATTAAAATATGACTTGATTAGGAGGGAGACATGGTTGACAGAGCAACAGGTGTGTAGGTGTGTCTGTAGACAAAACGCAAGAAGGCAGTACGGAGGTTGACGTACTGTTAATTAGGCTTCTCTGTAATTTCTCATGCTGTGATATTCAGCGCGCAAATGAAATCGCGAGTTAGATAATATTAATGGGACAAGTTCATGTCAAAATCCGGCGTCAATAACCTAGATTTTGTTAAGCCAGTTTTAGTAGCCATAAATCAATCAATCATGTCAAAATACATATTTTAACACGAATTTGTTCCATTGTTAAGACTTGTTCATGTTAAAATATACATTTCAGGATACTTAAAACTCTATGTGAAAACTATTTTGAGCGCTAGTACCGTAGTAGAAATATATAAGAAATAGTAGAAATATATAAGAAACAATGTATGATACAAAAACACACGTGCAAAGAAGCAAGAACAGGGTTTCTCCTGGCAGGGGAGATAAAACAAAAGTTCTTGCTGTCTTTACACTTGTGTCTTTGCATTATATACTCATTATATTTTTACCACCGTACTTGCACTAAAAATAGTTTTCACACAAAGTTTTTTAAGTATTCTGAAATGCATAAGTTAACATGAACATTTTCCAGTAATATTACCTGACACGGTAATGTAAAATTAAAAAGTTCAAGTAAACATTCTCGATCAAATAAACAGAAATGGCGGAGACCTTATCAGGACAAGGCAGTCGCCCTCAGCAGTTTTCTGACTAACCCTGAATTGCCAGTTCTCAGGACCATGGATTGCAATAAAGTTTGGAATACTGTAAGTATTGTACGACGATAGTCAATGAACAAGTAGTCTTGATCAGTAACTATATTAGTCATAATATGATAATGAGTTTGTACTCTGCATTCCTATTCTGTGCCCTTATTAGGAATAATAGTATCTAATTGAGACAGACGTAATTTATAAATCACATCAAAATTGGGCTCGTCTTAATCACTGCCATGACCTCAGATTGATTTAGTCATAACAGTAAAGGTGACATACTCTTCAAATTTGATTATACACACAAATACAAACAAAAATTACACACACACACACACACACACATATAGAGTATATATATATACATATATATATATATATATATATATATATATATATATATATATATATATATATATATGATATATGATATATATGTATATAAAACATCACACATGACTATGATTTTCTTAACTGAATATTAACTGTTTTGAATATCTTATTTTTTTTAGTCTCAACCCTTCATTTAATTTCCTTTTACGTACATTCAGTCCCGGTGTTGCTAAGTATTACATTGAATTTACAGACATATTAATATGGTTGATCACAGTCTGGACCATACGAATATTAATATCTTGGTTGAGATTTACATCACACTATTTCCAACATGCTATTAATTAAAAATTGGATATTGGTTATACGTAGGGATAATAGTGTAGAAGTACTTTATCTCAAAAATATTCAGACTTGTTTTTAATAATATAATCTGAATTTCTTAAAAGCGCAAATGTATATACACACACACGCATATATATATATATATATATATATATATATATATATATATATATATATATATATATATATATATATATATATATATATATATATATATATATATTGGTCAGTATATATATATATATATATATATATATATATAGAGAGAGAGAGAGAGAGAGAGAGAGAGAGAGAGCACAAGTATTCTTAATTTTGTTAGCAGGAAAGGTTATAAGCAAGTAGTATGCAGTGACAGTTAACAGGATGTAGATAATGGAAACGGGGGTTGTGTGGGTGGGGATGGAAGTGAAGATGGACTGGGGAGAAAAGAGGGGAAGTAGAAGAGGGGGGGGGCGGAAGAAAGACCATTTTCCCACGGTAACGAACGCCACGCAAGGAAAGTCAACGGAAAAACAGATAAACAGAAAAAAAAAGATAATTTCAGAACTGAACCAATGTGCGAGGAAGGGAAGTGACGTCAAATGACGTTTTTACCTTCGCCTGTAAAGTTGGACAAACGTTATGCATTCAACCCAAACGCGTCTGTCTTACATACCGGGTGTCTCAAAAAGTTGTAGATGGAATTTGATGGAACTTTTTACAGGGGTGGACTAAAGGCCAAGCAAGAACAGATTGAATTTTGAGAAAGATCCGATAATGAACATAGGTTTATTTACTATTTATTTAATTGTGAGATTCAGCAGGTTTTCTTCTACCAATGCCGGCAACAAAAAGCCAAGATCTTCACGTAGAAATTGAATCAAACGTGTGCAAATAATTTCTTTTTATCTCTAAAGCGTCAATACCCAACCATTCCCGAAACTAGGAATGTAGCTTCAGAAATCGAATTCCATGATCATCTGAACGCACTCACAGCAGAAACAGATAAAAAAAGAAAACCCTTGAGCAAGCAGGGCATACATGAGCCTAACCCATACGTACAGCAGGAGGGCATATGGCAAAGGGCGCCCTTCGAGGCGTATCTGATCAGATATTTATTACCTTCGAAAACGAAGCTAGACTGTGGAAACACATTCATGGCGTATTTGTTTAGAAGTCTTTCACTGTACGTCTAAAAATCCTTTGAGTGGAATTGATTAAAATTTTGTGGAAGGGTGGATTACAGGCCCAGGTAAATTCAACTCGATACTGAGATGAAACACAATCTGGATACAGAATATTTTGGGCTTAGGTGCAGGAGATTCTTGCACGTAAGTTATAAAATAATTGTAATTAATGATAAACAATAATTGATGAATAATGAACAATAATTATTAATAATAATAATGAACACCACATGAAACCAGAGCGAGGTTTAAGATATCTTGGTCAAAATGTGTACAAGCTCAGCATATGATGCATCTAACCATTACAATTTTGGAGAGAGAGAGAGAGAGAGAGAGAGACATATCAAGTTCAACAGGAAAAGGCAGGCTCGCCCACCGCAGGCGTAGACCGTGTGTCTACCGAAGTTACGATCCTTTTTTTTTTTATCCACGTAAGAGATCTTCTTCTCCGCTGATGGTAACTTGATAAAAAGGGGAAACCTAATCGTTCCCCATCCCCCCAAACCGCCATTATCTCTCAAGGTACAATGGGATCCCCCATGGTAACCTCTTTATGAAGTGTACCCTTATAACGTCATCAACGAAAATTAGCGCGACATTTTTTTGTTGCCGAAAATTTCTTCCTAATAGGGATTTATGAAGAAAGAGGATTTAGTGAGAGAAGGTGGTGGTTTAAGAGAAAAGGAGTTTAGTGATAAAGAAGGGATTTAGGGAGAGAAAGAGAATATGAGGATAAATAATAATGTCATTCATATCCTTATTGTCATAACAATTTCACCCGATTGTGTTACTATTTTAACTCACTACTGTCATTATTAGCTCCAGTACTTTTAATTGACATTACTTTATTACTTTACAAGCTTTTCGTTAATTTACATTTTTGTTATCAGAAACCACTCGACCACTGAAAATGAACTCCAAGTACGACTTCTTATTGCTTGACGCACTTCAAAGTCCTTGGGAAGCAACTTTAAACGTAGCGCAAATGGGAACTTTTTCTGAATGTTGTTTACAATATAAAATATAAAAACCTCATTATTCGTATAAGTTTGAAAAACACACACACACACACACAGAGAGAGAGAGAGAGAGAGAGAGAGAGAGAGAGAGTAACAACGTTGTAACAAAGTTCTTTGAAGTAAGTTACTAAAGTGACGTACAACAGAAAAGATTCGTAACCTAAGAATTTATGAGAGAGAGAGAGAGAGAGAGAGAGAGAGAGAGGAGTTCGGGTATTACTCTTCCCCTCTCCATAAACTCTACTTTACATGCATAAGCGATCTCTCATACCAAAAGCTCGAAGAGGGTTTGGAGTTACCAGAAGACTATTAAATACTTTAAAACATCTTCAAATTTATGGGCACAGGTAGGCCTTGCCTGGGTACCTGGTAAGTAGTATGCAAATGCGAGAAATTCATGTTCCCAGCCAAAGACATATGAATATAAATGCCATGGCGGAGGTTACTCTTCCCCCTTTCACAAAATTGGCGGGTTGAATAGGCCTAAATTCCTTTGATATCAGTTCTGACTAATGCTGTTATTGTAAATGCGTAGGTCTAGCACTGAGATGCACGGAAATTACGTTTTCCCATCGACGAATCTTTCACTATAACAAATAACGTCACTATTTCGATATTCGTGTCTTTCGATCTGAATACGGATAAAGGAAAGATGGCGTAATTTTGAGAGAGAGAGAGAGAGAGAGAGAGAGAGTTATGAACAGACCTCCTGCAGCTGTGTTACAAGTACAGCGTCCAAAGGCAGCCATAGCTAACGCTGTGAGCGTTCCCACCAGGATATCACTAACCCTCACCCATTACTTGCGATTCCCTGCCACAGTATTTTCACCCACGCCTATTCACCCCGCTTCAGAACTTCGGTTCTAAAGAGAAACTTTTAAGTCTCTGTTTGTTAAACTGTGCCGCATTCTGCTACGACGCGAGGTTTTGCTGGCAATATTGTGAATTAAAACTATTGCATCCGTCAACAACTGCTATCGACATTAACCAAAGCTGCTGTTACGGACGCCCCTCAAGCTGGCACATGGGTTGCGTTATTCGAATCAAGTACTTGGGGCTGTTCTAAGGGAGTGGGGGTGGGGTGGGGTGGGAGCGGAGGGTCGGTTTGAGGAAAGGCGGGGGAAGAAAGAGCGGGTGCAGTTCGCGCCAAATCTTCCCATATTTACAGATGGGAGCGCGCGCTTTTGTTCCCTTTAACAAACCGGCGCGCGCGCCAAAGCCGCAGCAAACTTTGACGCTAGACGAGGGGGCAGCCGATCTTTTGTAAATAAAGCTTCATTTTCTCAGTATGAAATGTTTTTTCCCTTAAAATTGAAATAAATTGTATACAAAAAATATCAATGTTGCATGGTTGAGAAGCTAGTAGTATCAATGTAGCAGTATTAGTTTTTTTTCCTCTGGAACCTTCCTTACATACATACACACACATATATATACAGTATGTATACACACACACACACACACACACACACACACACACACACATATATATATATATATATATATATATATATTACATACATAAGCAAAAATATCAATGCATAACTCTTTATCATTGATCAACTGATAAAAATGTACCTCAACCCTATTTTCTTTAATGTACACACACATACATGTGTAAGTATAAATATATAACCAGATCTGTGGATAAATCTTGCGTCTGCGCAAGTAAAGATATAAAACTTTAAAAAAAAAAAAGGCCAAACGCTTCAATCAGCCTAAAATAAACCGGTAAATCAATAAACCTGACGTGGTCGACAACAAAAGACAATGCACTGTCGAACTCACAAGGGCCCTTGCAAGCAATAAGCTATCACAAGAGTTCTAAACAAAGGCCATAGAGAAGAAAAGAGAGGAAGAAGAAAGGAAAAAGGTTGCTTGGCCTATTCCAACGTCAACTCAGCCCAGCGTCGCCAGAGAAGGCGGGAATCTTTTTCTTCCGAGTTACCACCATAACCGGCGGACGATCACCTTTTGCACAACCCTCCACCCCCCACCCCTAACAGTCCCTCCTCTTCCTCCCCTTCCCCACACATACACAATCCCTCCTCCTAACGCTTCCCCCCCCCTTCCCTTCCCTCCTTCAATACTGCTATCATCATGTGGAAGTAACCGAACACCACATTAAGACGATCCCAACGTACGGCAACGTTCTATTCACGGTTTTTTGCAAGATCATTGGCTGCTGCCTCGTCACTCGTACGCTCTCTTGATGAATACGTTGCGTATAAATACACTTCCTTCTCTTAACTTAGACGAGACTTGCGTGTCTTTCCCACGTTTACCACGGGTATATATATATATATATATATATATATATATATATATATATATATATATATATATATATATATATATATATATATATATCATTATTGCCTTATGTCGGAAGTATATTTCAAGAAGTCTTTTATTGGTATATCTTGGATAGCAACTTTCTGTCAACATATACTATACACGTTTTCCCCTAACAAGGGTTGGCTTGCTGCCACAACGACAAAACTTTATTAACGTGCAAAATAATTATGCAAAAAGGAATACAGCAAACTGGTTGATGTCAATCTCTGAATAACAAAGACAACACCGTATGGTGAATCCGTGTTTTATTACGTAACAGAAAATAAATTCTCACTACCAAAGTTTTTCTTACATTACTCGTAACATGAGTATTATCTTGCAAAGTTCGGTAACGTTTTCATTAGCCTTTATCTCTCCTTGCAAGGGCATCAAGTTGCCTATCCCGTCGGCCTCTGCATTGGAAATATCCCAGCATGTACTTTCTATTTAAGGTAATACACTTTTTATGCTCCAACTTCCTTTTTCGCAGAACAGTAAATCCGATTTTCAAAATTGCCTTATGACGTAAATCCCATCATTTAACTTTCAAACTTCTCCCATGAGATAAAAATCCCACTTTCAAATTTTGTGGCAAAATCTCTTAGTTCCATCTTTTCATAGGTTGTAAAATTCCGATACCAACTTTCCTTAAAGTATTATTCCTCACACCGTTGGACTGTGGAACAGTCTCCCTGAGGATGTTGTGCAATGCATTACTACCTTAATACTATTCTTCTTGCATTCTAATACATTTTTATCTATCTATTAATTTATTTTTTCTTTTCAATAAGTGAATCTCTTCTTCTCTTCTTTCCGTATTTCCCTTTACCTCCCTTACTTCTTCCAAATGAACACCATACACTTTGGAAGCTTGAATTTTAAGTCACTGGCACCTACGGGCTTGTCCCTTATAAATAAGGTTCATTTTCTGAATAATAATAATAATAATAATAATAATAATAATAATAGTAATAATAATAAACCTCAATTAAAAAAATCCACGGAAAGAACAGCCAATGAATATGACTCATCCAAATGATATTTAGATATTCCCAATTCCATGACCTGCATCCTGATGTGAGCGTGGACAAGGCACGT
>NC_089795.1:42045267-42070267 GCF_040412425.1 Macrobrachium rosenbergii
GAGGCAAAGACGTAATAAACTCCCCAGCTGAAGAACTAATCTCTCTCTCTCTCTCTCTCTCTCTCGTAAGAGTACAATCTCTTTTATTAAAATGCGAAATGAACATAGGCCAGTTTAGGGTTGATTTAAAAATTAACTTGAAACCAACCGAAAATGAACATAAATCTCTCTCTCTCTCTCTCTCTCTCTCTCTCTCTCTCTCTCTCTCTCTCTCTCGCTGGCCTCACAGACTAAGTGGCAACCTGAGCCCTAAACATCCAGTATGCCCCAACTGGCCTTAACAGTGAATTACTTGCTTTTACCTACTTGTTATTCGACTGCTGTGGGTGGCAACTGAGAGGGAGAGAGAGAGAGAAGAGAAGAAGAAGAAGAAAAGAGAAGAAAAAATATCGAACTCGGAGTTAATTAATTTGACAAGCCCTACATACCACTGACTTTCAGAATATGGCATTCGCTGCTTTCTTCAGTGTTCCCTAACACAAATAACTTGATTTTTATCACTAGGGGGATGCAAGTAATATCGATGGAGCTAAACTTCTCCTCAGGACACGTTCTCCATCAATTAAAGGGAGCTGTAATTATATATATATATATATATATATATATATATATATATATATATATATATATACATATATATACTAAACATATCGTTACCATACAGAGAGAGAGAGAAAGAGAGAGAGAAAGAAGGGACAAAAAAGGAGGAGGAAGGTGTAGAAGGAAGGGAGGGAGGAGAAAGACTTCATAAAACGACAGGAGAGAATGGGTGTGGGAGGGGAGGCAAAAGACACTGAAAGGGGAAGCAATAGATAAGAGGACACAGAGAAAGGGTAAAGGGAAGGGGAGGAGAAAAGAGGGCACATCGCGAGGTGAAGTGAGGGGAAGGGGAAGGGGAAGGGGAAGGAAAGGTGGAGGGAGTGTGAGTCGGAGTGTTGAAGGAGCAAAACAAGCTTAGTCCCGAGGCAGCCAAAGAGGGACAATCTAATTGGAAGTGATTTGGGGGCCGATTCGATTTGGAGGTCCCTTTCCTAAAAGCTCCCCTGCCCCTACCACGCCCCTTCCCCTTCCCCTTCCCCTCCCTCTTCCTGCACCTCTGCTCCTTTAATCCCCCCTATCTCCAACTAGAGGCTTTTGCTTCACCCCTCCCTCCTCATACGTAGGAGGACACCTTGCACATCTTGTTGATCTCGATACTAAAGGCTCGTCATTATTCTATGGCTGGTTCGTTTGTCTTGAGTGCAGAGAGAGAGAGAGAGAGAGAGAGAGAGAGAGATGCATAGATGCATAATAAACACAGACACACATATAAATATATATATATATATATATATATATATATATATATATATATATATAAACATATATATGTGTGTGTGTGTGTGTGTGTAATCGAAGTGTTGTAAACTTTGGTTCGTAGATAAGACAGAACAAATCAATATTTTTGTATTTCCTAAGGATTTCAAACAGTCGCGTGGTATCATGCATCCTAGTGTATGTGTATGTATGCATGCATGTACGTATATACATATAAATAAACATACATATATAGATAATATATAGATATGTATGTATGTAATATATTGTATGTATGTATGTATATATATATATATATATATATATATATATATATATATATAATCGAAGTGTTGTCAACTTTGGTTTTGTAAGATAAGACAGAACAATCAATATTTTTGCCTTTCCGAGAAGATTTCAATCATTCATATGGTATCATGCATCTAGTGTATGTGTATGTATGCATGTATGTACGTATACACATATAAATATACATACATATATAATATATAAAATATATATATATATATATATATATATATATATATATATATATATATATATATATATATATATATATATATATATATATAAACTGCTACCTGCACTCCCTAGGCTCGTTGCACAGTGCATGGAGGTAGCGAACTCGAGGGTCAACTGGTTTGATCAGTCCTTCATCCAGTTCACATCAACAGATCGGAATTTTCACCTATGTCTATGTTTCAAGAAACCATTAACCTGCCAACTTTTAAGAGGAGTAATGCGTGTCTGTGTCATATGAAAAAAATAAACAGAAGTCCACTGTTCATTAATAAACGTCTGCTATTTTTCCCTCTCAGTCATCATGCAAAAATAAGATAAAATGGAACAAACCCGGCCCCATCTTCGAAACTTGTCTCCGGCAATTAAGAGAGACTAATGTACACAAACACTCTTTGAAATTTCCATAAAAATGAGAAAAGTTCCCAATGAAAACATTTCTGAAAATTTTCCAGTAAAGGAGGACCTAGGGGGTTGGGTGGGGAGGGGGAAAGGGGGAGCGGAGATGGTCCTGAAGGCCATGGGCAGCACTTAGCTCCGTGAATAACTCTACCATCTTTACAGACAGAGGCGATGCGTGTGTTCGTTTGTACGTACAGTGGAGAAAGAGAGGAGACGCGGGGGTTACCGAAGCTCAAAAGCATAAGAGAGGCTGCTGTAATGTTGGTTTTAAGTGCTGGTGATATGATTCACACGCAAACACATGACTGCGACCGCACAGATATATACATACATACGTACATATATACACACCGAATCACACACGTTGTGTATGTGTATAACTGAATCACGATGATATGGAACGTGATGAATATATAAATAAAGGCAGTTGCTAGTAAAGGACCTTGTGTCGAAAGGCCTAGCAACCACCCTGTTGTTTCCATTTTCTTTTGTGGCATTTGCCTTTACTTACACATTCATCACGTTCTACTGTATATCTTCGTGATTCAGTTATACACATACATACACACACACACACACACACACACACACACATATATATATATATAATATGACCGGTTTCGACTTTATTTCCAAGCCATTTCGTCAATGGCTTGGAAATAAAGTCGAAAACAACAATTCCCCACCCCGTCTTATTTTTTCACCTGTGACAATGTGTGATAAATGAATCATACAAAGTGATAATAATCATATATATATATATATATATATATATATATATATATATATATACAGTATATATATATATATATATATATATATATATATATATATATATAATAATAAAATATATATGCTAATATATATTTTATATAATACATAGATATTCACAATTTCTACGCTAAAAATATAATTTAATATCCAGTTCACTATACCTTGCAGTCTTATAATTCCTTGACCACGGTCAATCGTTGTTTCTAAACCACGCAATGGTTGGAATCCTGCTGGGGCCCAAGCATTTATCAATTATAATTCCCCTTGGGCTTGAGATATTCCCGAGTTATACTAAACGATATGTGTGGCTTAATATTTGTATGTATATACAGTATGTATGTATATGAATATATGGATTTTTATCACATCACCATGAAATTTTAGACAAATATCGTTTATCTATCTATCTATCTAACTAACTATATAACTATAATATATATATATATATATATATATATATATATATATATATATATATATATATATATAATAAACGACATTTGTAGCAATGTTTGTATATAAAATTTCAAGGTCTTCCGATCAGCAAGGTAGGCAACATTAGGTGGGGCTAAGTTAAGTATACCTTAGTTTAACCAGACCACTGAGCTGATTAACAGCTCTCCCAGGGCTGGCCGAAGTTAGACTTATTTTACGTGGCTAAGATCAATTGGTTACCTAGCAACGGGACCTAGAAAACTTATTGTGGAATCTGAACCACATTATACCGAGAAATAATTTCTATCAACATGAAATAAATTCCTCTAATTCTTCATTGGCCGGTCGGAGACTCGAACTCGGGCCTAGCAGAGTGCTAGCCGAGAACTCTACCGAATCGTCCAACGAGGAACTAAACATGGGCTAGCAACCTCACACCAGGAATATTTTCTGAGAACAGGAAGGTTTTTAGCTTTTGGAGCCGAGACACAGGAAGGAAAAAGTAATATTCTTTGTTTTCATTTATTTATTGCCAATCTTTTTTTTTTACTTTTAGATTAAATGTGCCCAATGCCAATATGGGCCTTGCTTTATGGTGGCTTGTAAGTGTGGTACGGTTCAAAGGGAACTAGGCAGCCTAGTGTAGACCTCAGGATTCTAACACCCAACAGACATAATTATTTTCTTAAGGATGCGAAGGGGATTAGGTAGCCTGTTGTAGACCACCGAACTTTATTACCTAAATGAGACGCAATTATTGTTTTTTACGTTTTTCTTCGTTGTCACATCCAAAGCGTTCTCTGAATAATATAAATAACATCTTCAAAAGAAATACTAACATCAGTAGATTTAGAACGAGAAAAAGCAGGATCATACGCGTCCGCCAAGAAACAGTAACAGCAGAAGTAGCGCCCATCAACAAATAGTAGCAGAAGTAGCAGCGGCGAATCAAACTCTACAATCACGAGAGAGAGAGAGAGAGAGAGAGAGAGAGAGAGAGAGAGAGAGAGAGAGGTCCATCCATCAGGTGTAATAAGAGCAGAAAGTAGCGCCCATCGAGTACAGTACATAACAACAGGAGTAGCAGAGCGAATCAAACACTACAATTATGAGAGAGAGAGAGAGAGAGAGAGAGAGAGAGAGAGAGAGATCACCAAAATCCCAAAATTCTAGCCCTACAAAAAAAAAAAAAAAAAAAAAAAAAACACGCACACACTGCTATTTTACTCTGGACTAATAGCCACCCAGAGCCATCTCGGATGTCGCCAATCCCCGACAAAAACGTTAATTACACTCTTTTAATTCCCCATTTTCCTGAAATTCCCACCAAAAAAAAAAAAAGGAGGATGTTAACGTCTCCTGAACAATCTCAGGCTGCGCTGGGTAATGCGTAGCAGCATCTCTGAACAGAGATGGCGTGTTATTAAAAGCTGTTATTAGATGCTGCTCTGTGACGTAAAATGGAAGAGGTTGTCTCCATTTTGGCATATAATAAAATTTCGCGACGAACCCCAACATGAAAACGGGTAAACAAAATCTGTTCAATGCTTCTCTTACGGCCAGGCTGCGCACTGCTTTACTCCCTTAAGCCTTCGTAAATTCCCTTTGAATTCTTCCCATTTAGCCGTCCAACTCCTTAAACTTAACATCTTACTATAGTAAAAAAAACTTTTACAATGCGACCCAGTAGTTTGCATTAATTAAAAAAAAATAAGCTCACAATTTCCGGATGAAATCTGTCCATGATGTAAAGATTTAAAAAAACAAAAACTGTCAATTTAGACGCACCACACTTCCTAGAGGAAATACTGTCGGTTTGCGGTCCACAAAAACATTTTGAAGAAAAAAAACGATTTTATGATGTACCAAAATGTCAGGGAAGAAACTCGCTTTATGGTGAACGAGCTTCTTTACTCAGAGGGAAAAAAGTTAATTTATGGAGAAGTAACCAAGACTTTATGGAAGAACAAGAGCTGTTTGAGAGTACCCAAATCTCTATAAAGTAAATAATCTTTTATGGTAGCGCTACTTTCAGTAGAAAAACAGTTACTTTTCAGTGCCCTAGAAATTTTCTAGAGAAAAATGTCCAAGTTACTCAAGTCGTTCAGTTAATGAATTACTGTTCTTACTCTCCTAACAAGGAGTTACATAAGAGACGTGGAATTCTCCACCACGAACTAAGTAGTTCCATATGATAATTAATTTACTGAAATCTTGGATTCTCGAACCGGAGTTCGAGGGAGGTTTTCCAAATGAGTATTTATATACGGCTGACCAAAGTGCGTTTACATACGAGAGGAAAAGAGCGAACAACGATGCTAATGATTATTACTTAATTCACTAAGATCAAAATCAAACAGGCATTGGAATTTCTGTATATCAGTTTTAAGTCAGAGAGATACCACACGTTTGTATGTATGAATGTATGTAAATGTAAATGTATGTTTTTATTCACCATATGTATGTATGTATGTGTGCATGTAATATATGTATAAATATATGTATATGTATGTATATATACATACATACATATAAATATATATATATATATATATATATATATATATGTATATATATATATATATATATATATATATATATATATATATATATATATATATATATATATCCATCAATACCAGAATGGTCCCAAGTGGCATATAAATATAAGATGCGCTGTGAACAAGTCTTGAATAAAGATGAAAGCTCAGGGTCCTATGATCTTTTCCTTCACCTTTTCCTGCAGTATATATATATATATATATATATATATATATATATATATATATATATATATATATATATATATATATATATATATATATATATATATATAATTATATATAAAAGCACAAATCACATCTCTGTGTTCTGTAAATGTCTGTACATGATAATAGTAACAATAACAAAAATTTATTAATAAAATCATATTATTAATATCAGAGCACTAAAAGAAAATGCAGTGGATCGCATATTTGTTAATCAGTCCAAATCATAGACGGCACCACTAACTGCAGTAAATGGAGCGACTCTGCTATGTTGACAGCATCACTAAACGTAATGATCATTTAAATGACAGAAATGTGTCTTCACCTTTCGAACGTGACTACCACATCCTCCTCCTCCCCCACCACACAAAAACACACAAACACACACACAAGAAGAAAAACCATCATGAAACAAAAGAAGCGGGGCTTGACTATGAGGGAAGTCAATTAATACTCTTAACTATAGTAATACACGGTACCATCGACTGGGAATAAATTCAATCGATATGTTGTTATTATTATTATTATTATTATTATTATTATTATTATTATTACAACATCCCTAATAGGACTGTGACTTTCTAGCAAACCTAAAAAAAGAAAACGTAAAATTGAAAGGCTAATGAGGCTGTTAATTAATTCAACAAAATGCTAAAACTACTCACACATACACACGTATATACACACACACACACACACACACACATATACATATATATATATATATATATATATATATATATATATATATATATATATATATATATATATATTACATATAATGGCAAATGCCACGAAGAAAAATTGAAAAAACGGAGTGGTTGCTAGGTCTTTCGACACAACAGTCCTTTACCAGCAGTCTACATTTGCCTTTATTTATACATTCATCAAGTTCCATATCTTCGTGAATCAGTTACACACACACACACACACACATATATATACGAGTATATGTATGTATGGAAGACAACACCCATTTCAATCTGAACTGCTAAATGACTCACCTTACGTAATGGATGAATGAAAAAAAATATATAAACATTTTCTTGAAGAGTGTATAGGTTGAAAAACTAAAAACAAAACAAAAAAAATAAAATCATTATCTCGTAGAAATTTGCGTGCTTCAGTTTGCACTCTCAATGAAAACTCTGCGCTAGTTTTGTTCTCATCTCGATCCTAATCTCCCCACTTAATGTTCTAAATATCAGTACTTTTCTTATACTTACATACGTCAACTTAAAAAGTATTGGGAAGCGTACCTGAAACAAAATAAGAAAAATAATGAGTAATGAGTCATTCCTTAATGTAAAAGTATCACCGTTATTTTCATACTATACAATCGTAAGCCTAGAACAATAAATAAAATTATTTTGTACAAAAAAATAGTGAATAGGAGTCATTCCATAAAGTAAAGGTACCAGGGTTATATTTATACTATGCAACTGTTAGACAGCAACAACAAATAAAGCTATTTTTTTTTACAGAAAAACAATAAATTATTTTTATACTATACAATCGTAAGACTAGAAACAGTAATTAAAATCATTTTGCACAACATAACATTCTAGTTATATATAACGACCGATATCTACTGAAAAAAGTGTACGGTAAAAATATGAAAATTTTAATCATTAACAACGTAACCAAGACAACACATACGCCTGCCAAAGAAAAAAAAAATCCAGCTCCAGATCCTCTTCCATTTTAAAAACCTACGGAATCTTCCTTCGTCCTTAGGTCAATATTAAATAAATAAATAAATAAATAAATAAATCCGTCGTTAAAGGAGGTTTTTAAACCTTGGGAAAGACCAGTCAGGCAAAAGAAACAAACATGCAGATAAGGATAAGGTTTAAATGACAACCTTCTAATCCGCGAAGATAAAAATGAATATATGATAGACTTTAAAAAAAACAATTCCTTAATTATACTCTTGTCTCCTTTACAATAATTTATATTTTTAAATTGTTTTTGTATAAGTTTACTAGTTGCATTCATATGAGTAAAGTTTTGAATTTGAATTTACCACGAGGCATTTATAAAATAACATATTACCACCTACTCTAACCTAACCTAACCCTTCCCCCCGGCAACGAAATGTTGTTAGGAGGGTTCTTTGCTAAGAAGACTGCGATTTCACCACATATACTTTTCTTAACTATTTTTCTGTTGCTAAGAGAATTCCAAGTACGTGACATAAAACTTACAACATTGCGACAACATGAACACAGGACAGTGTGTTAACTTTAGGATTTTTTATTTCTGAAAAGGTAAATTTCACTTAGAAACGTGAAACTAATTACGGTCACACAAAGGAAAACCGAATCATGTCAAAAGTAAAGCGACAAGCTACAGGTAAGCGTCCAAAATTTCATCACTGGAATCCCAAGATGAAAAGCACCCAGACTTGATTCACGTTTTCAGCGGCAAGGGCGGGAGGTAAATTGAAAAATTTATATGTAAAAGGAAAAAGAGTGCGACGGAAAACACTGCTCTATTTAAAATGCCAAAAAAGGACTTCTTCTCCTATATATATATAGATATATTTTTTCTGTCCTTCCAACCTTAAGGTAAATCATCAGCATCAAAGGAAAATCTTTTAGGAACCTCCTGCTCCTTCAAACTCCTTCAGTCTCTTCTTAGATGAAAAGTAACCCCCTCCCCCTTAATCATCCACCCACCCACTCCCCTACCACCTTCCAATCCCTACATCCCCAAGGGATTCCTCAGTGGCCCTAAGGGGCTGAGGATTTGAATGGGGATTTAAGGGCTCTGCAGCCAAATTCAATAGAGCAGTAAATCTTATTTCAGGGGGACGAGCATATCTGACGGGAAGCGGATACGTGTAAAAGGGAACACACCGGGGAAATAATGAGAGAGAGAGAGAGAGAGAGAGAGAGAGAGAGAGAGAGAGAGAGAGAGATAACCACGTTATCAAGTGATGTGATATGAAGCATCAAAAGCAAGACAAACCCGGAAGCTTATATCTGTGTTGGGGCGATGTCGCGAGAAGATAAACATTGAACTTGAGAAAAATATAAATGAATAAGGATGAATATGGAAATATAGAGATGAGAGTGTGATAGCTATCAATCTTTCTACTTCCTAAC
This sequence comes from Macrobrachium rosenbergii, assembly GCF_040412425.1. Classification (NCBI taxonomy): domain Eukaryota; kingdom Metazoa; phylum Arthropoda; class Malacostraca; order Decapoda; family Palaemonidae; genus Macrobrachium; species Macrobrachium rosenbergii. The sequence continues at coordinate 42,054,593 of NC_089795.1, forward strand.
TACCTATCTATCTATATATTTTGTTACCTCTCGTAATTTATTCTTGCGCTTGTTTATTATATTTTTATAGTTGCTGTATAACTATTATAGCTCAATAAGGTCTGCTGACTAGAATTATCCTGTACATAGACTTCTTTTACTACTGCAATATAATCTTGAGAGTACTTAGGCAACACACACACACACATATATATATATATATATATATATATACATATATATATATATATATATATATATATATATATATATATATATATATATATATATATATATATATATATATATATATTGTAACACGAGTTTATGCAAAACATTTTGGGAAATGAAAGAAAAGTAATTCTGAGCAGATAATGTTCTATAAACATATGCATTTAAAGGTTTCGTTTGTTGCTGAGGTGAATTTTTAAAATAACTGTCATCATTAAACGGGCAAGTAAGATGGCCTACGGGATGTTGGAGTGCGTAGTCATGGATTGGGTGGGGGGGGGGAGGGAGCTGATCAGCTCACGCTCACATGTTGATCTGAACAGTCTCGCTTTTCCGCCAAGTGTCAAATCCCGGATTCATTTTAAGAGCAAGAAACTGGAGACAATGCCTTACCGTCTAGAAATGTGCAGATAAGATGTTCATTTACGGGGTTTGCAACAATTCCATTTCGAGATTGCAAGGTTGTGAACTCCACTGTTATACAAAAAAGGAAATCGGCGATTTGGCCGATGTGAATAAAATACCTTCAAATCAAATGCACATTCTTTAGATACTGAACTAAGGGGAAAAATGCATGCACCATTGAAAACCTCCTCTCCATCAATGGCATTCACTGACTCCGATAAAGGAAAGAAAAGCAAGCCTAATGGAATCTTCCCTCCATCAAAGATAGGCCTATTCATTAAACACCGATCAAATATTTAAAACGTATTATGAAAAAATCTCTCCTTCTCCATCAAAAGCATTCATCACACACCAGTCAAATGAAAAAAAAAACGCACCTATGATAACGCTTTCGTCTCTGTCAGATTAAAAAGAATGGGAACATTATGGAAAATTAACTTTCTTCGTTCCTTCCTGTCAAAGGTGTCCTGCTCATACAGTAATCAAAATAGGTAAAAAAAAACTGACATTGTTCAAAAGTGCAGTATCCTCCCATCCTACATTCCCTTGTCATCACGATTACTGTCACTATCACTCATTCATCACAGGTGTAGGCCCAGTCCTGACTCCTGATTCAACAATTTCGTGACCAGGCGGCAGGACAGTTTGAGCTAGAATTCAACGGTCACAAATAAATGTTGCCACGCAACATTTACGCTACTTTCTTTAATCATTAAAATTAATTACATGCAGTCTGTTCACAGATGATTTACTAGTTGATGGGACTGTAATGCAACATTTCTCAATAACCTGCAAGAGAAAATCATAATTAAAAGGATAGCAATTGAGTTGCCCAATGCGCTTCATCAACACTCCCCCCCCCACCCCCCGCCATATCCCTGACTACTCACTCCGACATCCCTTACTTACCCGAATAATGATAACAGTTAAAAATTCACCTCACAGACGAACGAAGCCTTAAAATGTATATGTCTATTTTCTGCTCAGAATGACTTTTTCATTTCCCAAAATATCTGCATAAACGCGTGTTACGCCCTGTGTGTGTGTGTGTGTGTGTGTGTGTATATATATATATATATATATATATATATATATATATATATATATATATATATATATATATATATATATATATATATATGTATGAGAGAGAGAATAGAGAGACAGAGAGATTTGACCATGGAGTGTGATGAGAGAGAGAGAGAGAGATAGATTTGATATGGACGTGTGTATGTATAAAATAAACAATATATATATATATATATATATATATATATATATATATATATATATATATATATATATATATGAAATTCATAATTTCCATACATAAAGGTCAAAATGTCTTTAATTTTTTATAGTTAATCACGAGACTCATACCAGCATTGTGTAATGTGGTTTATGCTCAACATACTCACTTGCTCTTACTCTTTTTCTCTCCTTGTACGTGTGCGTAGTCACTGAAATGAACCCACATTACAATGACTACGCATACGTACAAGGAGAGAAAAAGCAAGTGAGTGTGTAGAGCATAAACCACATTAACAGCGGTGTCATGAGTTTCGTGAACAACGATGAAAAAAAAAAAAGGACATTCTGACCTTTAGGTACGAAAAGAGCGAAATCCCATTTTTCTCCAACAAATATCCTTTGCAACATTTACATTCAAATTGTAGTGTGGAAGTAATTTAAAAGGATTTTGCAAGTTAAACCTCTGGCAATTAGAATTCCTCAGTATTCGGCATTTGCATTCTAAAAATCGTGATGAGTTTTCCCTACCGAAAGTGTATCACTGCAGCCCATACCAGAGTCTGTGGTCTGTTGCAAGTTTATGTCATTACTTGCTTTTTCACAAGACAGGAATGGTCTATTTTCAACGCCCCCCCTCTCTTTATTCCCATTTCAGCCAATTCCTATTTGAAATATTATGTTTTTCCAGTGTTCTACAGCCGCATTTAAAAACCACTTGAATTCAGCAAATTTTCCTTAGAAAACACTTACGAACCCAGGCAAGGCTACTGAGAATGCTACCTGACCCAATTTTCTTTAGTCCAGCCACACGGTCTACCTAGACCGTGAGCCCAGCCAACCCCAATCCTACGTACCCCTGAATTATTCGGACATTATTGGTAAAGGAACTGGAATCCTAAACCCAATCCTTTTGTATCCTGTCATCCGAACATCATTGAGCTGTCAGTCATAAATGATTATAGTGAAGGGATAAAGACGCTATTTGTTATTCAGTGGTAAAAATGTAAAATAATCAAAACAAACTACTGGGCCATCAGCCATCAATTTCGACCAAAAGAAAACACTTCTGCGTCGATTTTCAAAACCAAATGAAAAGGAAGAAGCCCGAAAAAAAGATAAAAAGCCACTATTCAAAAATGTGACCGTAAAATAACTCATGGGATAACTGGAAAGACCCCGAGATGGGGTCCACTGGCAAAAGATGACAGAGAAAAATTCAAGGTCACTCAGAGCATAAAAGAGCAGGGGAAAGAAAAGCAAAAACAAGGAACGATATGAGAGGAGGAGGAGGAGGAGGAGGAGGAGGAGGAGGAGGAGGAGGAGGAGGAGGAGGAGGAGGAGGAGGAGGAGGCGGGACACAGGGGCCGGTTGGTGGTGAGGGTGTGGTTGTGGGGGTGGGGAGAGGTGGGTGAGGGCCAAATGCATAAAAGTGATATAAACTCTAATAAAGGGGAACCTCGGCCCCATGAAAGCTTAAATCTAAGGTCGAGGGTATGGGGTGAGTGACGCGGATGAAAACTTACGAGTCCCAGCGGCCGGAAATTTCATAAAACTGCATTAAGGGCCGCCGCGGTCATTTGTCTTAAAAGTAATAATGAAAGAGCGGAACGCTAAAACACGTAAATGAAAAGAAAGAAGTGGTTAAGGTGACCTCTGGAATGACTGAAACTCGAAAGCTTCAAAAGCGTCGCAAGAAAAGGTGCCCTAAAAACAAGTATGCAGTACGCAGGATTCTAAGAAACGCTGCACGGCAATAATAATAATAATAATAATAATAATAATAATAATAATAATAATAATAATAATAATAATAATTAAAAACAGCAACTATAAAATTGTAGAGAATAAAAGCTGCAAGGTTTTATTATCTACAATTTGTTAATACGCATTGCATGTTATAAAGCACCCTGTGGGCCGTACAAGTAGAAAATATAGCTGAGAGCATAAATTTGTGAGGGGGCCCCAGAGAAGGTCTAAAACACACACACATACACAAAACGAACCAGGATGAAGCCAGTTTCGTTATTTCAAAAGGCCACCGGTTTGTTTCAGAGTATATATTGCAAATATTTTGTTTTATATCTTACGAAAAAAAAATTGTTAATCAAATCCCTAGATTTCAGAATACACGCTTCCTAATTTCAGACCCTCTGCAGACAAGGAGAGCAGCCCCGGACAGCTAAGAATTATATTTAACAGCCTATTTCTACATAACATCTATTAAAGTAAAATATTAAACATATATAAACAAAGCACTAAAAAGGGTTTCATTTCATTCATCAACTTACATAATAATCTCATTAATCACAGCTCCTTTAGAACCTCCCCCTCCCTCCCCACAAACACAATCCCCCCTCTCCCAGGCTGCTCCACACACGCACACACACACACATACACACAAATCAAGGATTTCTCTCTTCGTGCCATAAACATGGAGACAGCTGCACAAACGAGTGCACACTGCCGTTAATTGATCATATAACTTTGGAACATCCCGGGAAAGGACTGGGGAGAGAGAGAGAGAGAGAGAGAGAGAGAGAGAGAGAGAGAGAGAGAGAGAGAGAGAGAGAGAATCTGTTAACTGTACGTCGGGGATTATTAGGGTGGGGGCTATTCCTTTATGACTGTGTAATATATATATATATATATATATATATATATATATATATATATATATATATATATATATATATATATATATATTTGTATATATATATATATATATATATACAGTATATATATATATAATATATAGATAGATAGATATACACACATTCTTATATTCTTCCATATTTTAGACACGTTGCTATTTCGGCATAAAACATCGTAAATAAACTAAGCATGCGGAACATAACATAATTCCTCTTTAAAAAATGTATGACTATTGTAATGATTTTATTATATCATCAGTTTACGTGACTTTATGATTTACTTAGCAAGTTGGGTACATTTTCTTTATTACGTTTTTTTTACTATTGCTAACGAAACTGGAGAGAGAGAGAGAGAGAGAGAGAGAGAGAGAGAGAGAGAGAGAGAGAGAGAGAGAGAGAGAGAGAGAGCACTGATAAAAGTTAGTCTGAAGGCCTGGAAATAATATTCTTTCAAATTTAAAAAAGTATATAAATATTTTTTAATGCATCAAAGAAAAATATTGTGTACATTAATCTTTATTTCTAGAGAAGAAAGAGAGCATTTCTAGTAAACGCTAAAAATCACGATTTTCTTACACGTCAGTAAAGAGGCCTATTCATAGGCCTATTCATACTAGAGTTAAAATCCTTAAAAATGGTGGAATTTTTACAATCGTCTCTAATCTTCCGACGACTCCGAAATACTCACAATAGCCTTAAGATCTTAAAAGTCTGAAATCCTTAAAAAAAAGTCCAAGATGTTTAAAAGAGTCTTTAGCCCTTCAGAGATTAAGAATGAAATGGCTTAAAATAGTCTTTAACCTTTCAGATATTCCGAAATGGCTAAAAAATAATCTTTAGCCCTTCAGAGATTTCGAAATTATTTAAAACAGTCTTCAGCCCTTCAGAGATTCCGAAATGATTTAAAATAGTCTTCAGAGATTCCGAAATAATTTAATAGTCTTTGTTAGCCTTTCAGAGGTTCCAAAATGGTATGTAATAGTCTTTATCCTTTACAGATTCCAAGATGATTTAAAATAGTCTTTAGCCTTACAGAGATCCCGAAATGATTTAAAATAGTCTTTAGCCCTCCAGAGATTCTGAAATGACTTAAAATAGTCTTTAACCCTTCAGAGCTTCAGAGATTCTGAAATTATTTAAAATAGTCTTTAGCCCTTCAGAGATTCCGAAATTATTTAAAATAGTCTTGAGACCTTCAGAGATTCTGAAATTATTTAAAATAGTCTTCAGCCCTTCAGAGATTCTGAAATCATTTAAAATAGTCTTTAGCCCTTCCGAGATTCTGAAATTATTTAAAATAGTCTTAGGCCTTTAGAGATTCAGAAATTATTTAAAATAGTCTTGAGACCTTCAGAGATTCTGAAATTATTTAAATAGTCTTTAGCCCTTCAGAGATTCTGAAATTATTTAAAATAGTCTTTAGACCTTCAGAGATTCCGAAATGTTTAAAATAGACTTTAGCCCTCCATAGATTCCGAAATGGTTTAAAATAGCAATCAGCATTTCACAGATTCCGAAATGGCTTAAAATAGTCTTTAGCTTTAGAGATTCCGAAATGATTAAAAATAGCCTTTAGCCTTTGAGAGATCCCGAAATGACTTAAAATAGTCTTTAGCCCTCCAGAGATTCCGAAATGCTAACGAGAGTCCAAAACACTTAAAAGTCCAAAATGCTTACAATAGTCAGCATATACTCGCAATAGTAGCCTTTAAAATAGCCCGAAATCCTTCCTACAATAGTGTCCCGATCCCATACAATAAAGTCGAAACTCCCTCTTTCACCACTCCGCCCCGCCTCCCCGCCCCTACCTCTCCTTCCCCACGTGTCACATAAACCGCGACAGAATCAATCTCGCATTTTCCGCAATTCGGACAAGAAGCGAAACGTTCGAATGACTGCCGGTTAATCGGACCACAAGACCAATCACCTAAACGATCGGAATATTCTAAATTCGGATATTACTAAAAACCGAGAGAGAGAGAGAGAGAGAGAGAGAGAGAGAGAGAGAGAGAGAGAGCTGGATCAGCGAGTTTCGCCCTTAAAACTTAATCCCAACTCAATTTGGCCGGTCGGGATGAAGACAGGGCCAAGCCCAAAACACGCATAAGGGTTACGTCACCGCGTCTGGGAGATGCCTCTTTCAGCCTTGCCTGCCCCTTCCTCCTCAGCATCCAATGGACATCAAAAATTGATAACCCATTTTTCACAAACGGCCGTTAATCCTCAAGATAAAATGTAATTTCTGGGGGGGCTAATCCCCCCCTCCCAGGGTAGTGGTGGGGTCCGTCCTGATATAAACCCGGATGGGGACGTGTAAATTCGGGCCAGGAACCATTCAGCCCGCAAAGAATTTTAAGCAGAATACCTTTGCTTTCCCTTATAATAATAATAATAATAATAATAATAATAATAATAATAATAATAATAATAATAATAATAATAATAATAATAAAATCACGATACGTTACACAGGTCTATAATAATAATAATAATAATAATAATAATAATAATAATAATAATAATAATAATAATAATGCTTCATTTCGCCAAAGCTGCACGGTATGACTGAAGACATAGTTGTGCACATTAAAATGCAAAGTGTACAGTTTTCAATAAACACTAAACCACGTTCACATAGTATTAAGCCTCAATATTTCAGTGTTGTAATCTATTTCTGCATTCAGGATGAACAAGTAATAAATGTCAGAAAATCCTTGTAAAAAGTAAATATCAGGGTTCAGTCGTTTAAAGGGGGATATTTCGCTTTACGCTGGCATCTACTTTCTTCTCCTTTTTTTTTTTATCCTTTTAGCTTTTTACTAAACTAAATTAAGGCACTGGGTTCGCATTCCCATCGGACTTCTCATACATAAATACACCCTAAATATACGTAAGAAGAGAACGTGTATGTTGTCAGTCTCAGCAAGTTTTTTTTTTTTTTTGTTATTTTGAGATTTCCTTCCAAAAAGTATAACAAAACAATATTGTGCTGCCTTTCGCTTCAAGAAAGCACTCAGAGAAAGCACAAGCACCTTCCAGTATCCCCCCGCCACAACAAAAAAGGGGTGGGGGAATGGGGGAGGGAATCCCTAAATATATATTCTACTCGTAACTAAATTCACATACCGCCTCCCTATAAATCTGCACTGAAATTCATCAACAAATTTTTCGAGCTCTCCTTTGGACAGACAGACAGGCAAGCAAATAAGCTGACACGGGTGAAAGCAATAATAATCTTCGCCCAACCGCTTTGTTGGAGTAAATAAAAGCACGAAAATTAAAAGTTGATGAGAGCTATTTAGCATAAGAAACTTCTGCGCGCATGAGCAAAATCACTAGTTCCCATAATTACGTGACAATCTAAGTAAATACACCTTATCCTAAAATGCACGCCCAGTAAATATACATGCAAACATACATGCATACATACATATATATATATATACATATATATTATATATATACAGTATATATATATATGAAAACTTTTTATCACACCGTGATTTATATACAATCATGGAGCTACAAATGTCGCTTAATATCAAATTCACGCCACCTCGGGAATATCCCCGATAGGGTTCAGTGGGTAGACCGTCGACTGGAGTCGCTGGATAAGTATCTGTGTCGAGGGATCGAGACCCGGCAGTACCAATCCATTTATAACTTATAAATTCCCCTTCGGTGATAATTCCCCATCGGGGATATTCCCGAGGTAGCGTGAATTTGATATTAAGCGACAGTTGTAGCTCCATATATATAAATACATATATATATATATATATATATATATATATATATATATATATATATATATATATATATATATATATATATTATACATATATATATATATATAATATATATATATATATATATATATATATATATATATATATATATATATATATATATATATATATATAATGAAGGGTATAACGAATCTGTTCATATAGGGCTGGAGGGCAACAGGACTAGAGTGAATCACAGACCTACACCACATGACACCGGATATATAGGAAGAAAGGGAAAAAGTAAGAATGAGAGAAAGGCAGACAGATTAACAGACAGATATATGAAGAGAGAAGCAGAGAGATTTAAGACAACAAATCACAATACATCTCTACCAAACACAAACCAAACCCACACTCACAAAACTATCAAACACACACACAAACACGCAAACCACACATCAGGACGCTGGATATAAATAGATCCGGGCCACGAAAACAAGAAATATGTCAGTGTGTGTGTGTGTGTGTGTGTGTGTGTGTGTATACAGCCAGGATGTTTACCAGACGGAGTCAGGGAAAGCGCATTATGCAGAAATACATATCACATTTTACCTCTCTCAACCACCAACCTGCCAGTCCCAAAGTAAATAAAAAAAAATTATCAAATAATAAATAAGCGTTTTTATTAGGGATTTTATTAGAGGAAAAATAGCTATGTATTTGAAGGTTACATTCGCTTAACGATAAAGAGACTTTACATACTAAGAGTAAGAATTTTACTTCATTATTGCTTTTTTGGGAATTAATCTTTATCATTAATTGACTATTTATAGTACAAGTGAACGCGTACATATATATATATTCATACATACATGTGTGTGTGTGAGCGTGTATTCATATAGTGTATGAGAGAGAGAGAGAGAGAGAGAGAGAGAGAGAGAGAGAGAGAGAGAGAGAGAGAGAGAGAGAGAGAGAGCTGAAATTAAGGATTTTTTTTTTTTGTTTGAAACAGATTTTAAAAATTGTAGTGGAAAAAATAAAATATCTATTTATTTTCTCGAGGATCTGGCTCTGACAACTGAAATTCCGATTTAATTAACGCATTTTCAACAACAGTTCTTTAAACGGAAACCTCCGTTACGTAACAGAAAAGCCTTATTCGCGTTTTAATATTATGCGGTACAGAAAGAAGCTTTCTCTTATTTTTCCCTCACGTTTTAATTAACAAACTTGTTACTACCTCTTGCGTTGGATGAAGGTGATGTGTTCACCTGTGTTTGTTTGTGTCTGTCTATTCAACAGGTTTTTTAAAAAAATTGTTCAGGGGCTTTTCAATGAAATGCTTGGAGGAGCGGCCATGGGCCAAGATAGGGTTGGTTAGATTTTCCTTTTTTTTTATATATTTTTTTAGATGGATCCGAATGCGGAGGAGGAGAAGTTGGGGGGTGCCTGTAGGATCAAAGTTGTCCAGGGGAATTGGGAGGATGAGGGGGAAGGGGAAGGAGGGTGGGGGTTGGCAAGGTAGGCCACAGGACTTTAACTTAAGCTATGTTAGGTTAGGATTTACCCCTGCATATAACAATTCCACACATTTCCATCAAGTTGCAGGAGGCAAAGGGGAAGGGGGGAGGGGGGGAGAAGGAATGAAGCTCCCTGGCAAGGAAGGACGTGGTGCCCTGAGACAGGTTAGGTTAAGGAAAGTTTGGTTAGAATGTCCTATCATTACTTATCACATACAGAGCAGGTAGTCTCAAACCTTGGGTTGTTCCGTAGCCTTACATAAGTCTTGGTTTGACTTCCCTTGCTTGCGAGTAAACTCGATCAAACTTTCCTTTTCTTAATAATCATGTATTTATCAATCATTTATTCCTTTTTTCATAATTGACTTCAACTGCTTTTCATTCAATGCTGGCTATTAATAATGAATTGCATACCAAGTTTGTTCTTTTTTGTTTATTTTGTGAATATACACATATATATTACATATGTACACATACACACACATATACATGTATATACATGTATATATATATATATATATATATATATATATATATATATATATATATACATATACACACATACATATATAAATACAACCTGTTTATCTTGGTTTTCCTGTCACTCTCCAGGAAATTCTCATGTATTCTATAAGAACGCTCCGCCCAATGCGAATATCTAACAATAACAACACCCCCATCCTCTGACCAGCGACACTGCATGAAGTTTGCAATCCCACCGAACATGTGCGGGTGACAGAAATTCATTTATTACATATTCCCGATAAAGTGTGGGAAAATTCGTCTTTTCTTCTTTTTTTTTCTTCCTTCCTTCCTTCCTCCTACTCAAACATTCAAGTTTTTCCGCGCAATAATGCCACGGACGTCAGTCACACTGCCAGTCTAGTAAGAATAAAACCTCCGGAGTATAAAGTTGGTAAGATTTCCCTCGATATTTTCTCCTCACGCCGCAGGAACTGGAAGAAATGGTGTACATTTTTGTATGTTTACTCTACCAGAACTATATCTTAATTGGATGTAAACGTTCATGGGGGAAAAATTACATTATAGGTATTCAAGGTAAACGAGAGAGAGAGAGAGAGAAAAAAAGTTAAGTATATCTTAGTTTAACCAGACCACTGAGCTGATTAACAGCTCTCCTAGGGCTGGCCCGAAGGATTAGATATATTTTACGTGGCTAAGAACCAGCTGGTTACCTAGCAACGGGACCTACATGTTATTGTGGAATCCGAACCACATTACGACGAGAAATGAATTTCTATCACCAGAAGTAAATTTCTCTAATTCTTCATTGGCCAGTCGGAGAATCGAACGCGGGCCCACTAGAGTGTTATCCGAGAACGATAACAACCCGTCCAATGAGGAACTAGAGAGAGAGAGAGAGAGAGAGAGAGAGAGAGAGAGAGAGAGAGAGAGAGGAGGCTTTATGAATATCTTATGAATAGTTCCAATCACAGTGAAGTGAGGATTACCTTGTAGAGATCCTTCCGTTTGGCTGGTGAACGTTTTGGCATTTTGAAGAACAATGATCACTCACAGTAGTGTTTTTCTGTCTCTTCTCCTCATTCTCTCCACCACATCTGTGCCCAGCAACAGTCGACTAACAACTAAACACATAATTCGCTATTTACTTCAACAGAAGCATATTGGATTTTTGTAAATGCGCTCACTCGTCTCTCTTTATCCCGCTCGAGAATCGAACGAGGGGTACTCAGTTTGTGAGGCAAACGTATGCCACGAGAGAGAGAGAGAGAGAGAGAGAGAGAGAGAGAGAGAGAGAGAGAGAGAGAGAGAGAGAGATTTTACAAAAAAAAAAAAATAACAGCATTTCAGGTATTAAACAGATGACTCACAAACAAAAAATACATTCTGGGTATCAAAAGGAAAGCAAAGTACATCTGAGAGAGAGAGAGAGAGAGAGAGAGAGAGAGCAGAATTAAAAAAAGAAAATCAGCATTTCAAGTATTAAACAGACGTCTTGCAAACAAAAAATGCATATTAGGTATTAAAAACAAAGCCAAGCACATCTGAGAGAGAGAGAGAGAGAGAGAGAGAGAGAGAGAGAGAGAGAGAGAGAAACGTACCTAGGACGACTGATAACCTGAAGAGTTGAACGACAGCTGAAATTCGGAATTCCGAAGAGCGAGTCGAGGAAATGAATTTGGCCGGGTAAAAACACACTGACGGGAATATTTCGTGAATAGTTCGTTAGAATACGAAGGTTAATGGCGCTTTTGTCTTCCGATTCCTGCCTGAAATAATGATTTAATAAGAGCCTCGCGGGGGGAGGGAGGGGGCGACGGGAGGAGGGGTAATGCTTGGGAGAGGGTTGAAGGACCCTCTCTCCGTGTCATTAAAGACCTTCCCCCCGCCACCCAAAAAATAATATGCTCCAGTAGGGATGAGCGGGCATGTCGGGAGGGTAGAAAGGCCGTTCAAATGCAGGGTCTCTCTCTCTCTCTCTCTCTCTCTCTCTCTCTCTCTCTCTTTTGCTTTTAATACCTAAAATATATTTGTTGTTTGTAAGACGTCAATTCAATACCTGAAATGATGGTTTTTTTTTGGAAAATTTCTATTTTCTCTCTCTCTCTCTCTCTCTCTCTCTCTCTCTCTCTCTCTCTCTCTCAGATGTGCTTTGCTTTGCTTATAATGCCTGAAATGTATTTTTTGTTTGAATGGCGTCTGTTTAATACCAGAAATTATATTTTTTGGGGAAAAGTCTATTCTACTCTATTCTATTCACTCTCTCTCTCTCTCTCTCTCTCTCTCTCTCTCTCTCTCTCGTTTGGGTCAATGTCGACCAATGAAAGCCAGGCACCATTAGCTACACACTGAATGGGGGAGGGCGTTGTTAATGGACACAGAGAGCTATGACACCCCTCCCCCCTAAAAAACATACCCTTTCCAAAAACACACAGACCCCTTCTCGCCGCCCCTCCCCGCCCCCCCCCCCGCCCCCGCCACACACACACAAAAAACAATCATTACGATCTTACAAGAGACTATGCTATAGCAGTCTGGTGAAACACAATGAGGCTTCAGCAGCCAACAGTGCATTGTAATACTCGTAAATACTGATGGCCGCATTGTCTATTTTGCATATAAATATTTGTTTATTCCCTCACCTTTATTTACGATTTTCTTCTCCAGCCTTAAATAAATACAAAATTACTTACGGAAATAATAATATAAGTGATGGCAAAAGAATCAGCACAGTATGGTCATTATGGATTTCGGTATATTATTATTATTATCATTATTATTATTATTATTATTATTATTATTATTTTGAAGAAACACACACCATTTGACTCAACAGAAAGATTCCGCGAAAATTATTATTATTATCATCATTATTATTATTATTATTTGGAAGGAGTCCCATCTTTCAGGGAAATGTTATTAAAAACAACTGCTATTTCACCGTCATTTAGCTTGAAGAGAGTCTTCTCTCTTCGTTCTACTATATTCTTATGAGGAAAAAAAAAGGCCCTGGAATCTATCGTTTATGTATAAAAGTCTTCCGGAAATGGTTCTTCAGTGGGCCACGCCACAAACCTGTTCAAATTATTTTCGACATGAAATTTGGGGACCTGGGTCAAACGGAATTTGCTGTAGATTTATACATATCTCTGATAAAATACAACCGCAAACATCATCATCAGCACCAAAAACAACGACAACAACAGCAATAATAATAATAATAATAATAATAATAATAATAATAATAATAATAATAATAATAATAATAAACTGGTGTTTCAACGGCATTTAGCTTGTAGCGAGTCTTCGCTATTCTTTTTAATATATTCCTCTCGTCTGCAGGTAGATAAGAACATTAAGAAGAATAGATGCGATTCTCTACAAGTTCAATTAATAATAATAATAATAATAATAATAATAATAATAATAATAATAATAATAATAATAATAATAATAATAATAATAAATTTGTAAAGTAACATTCTCCTTCATACATGAACAAAACTACAGTACCCTCGACCAATTCAGATGGTACAAAATCTTGGGGTATATTAATAATATAATAATAATAATAATAATAATAATAAATAATAATAATAATAATAATAATAATAATAATAATAATAATAATATGTCCTGTTAAAAAGGAGAGCTGCATTGTGCGAATTAATCTTATATTGAGTCTTCTCAATTTTTCTCATGACTCGCCTCTCGTCCACGTTAATACTGATCAACAACTGGCCAATGTTCATATTTCGGCAAATATGAACACTGGCCAGTTGCTGACCAATATTAACATGGAATGGAAGTGAGTCATGAGAAAAACTGAGAAGACTCAATACAAGATTAATTCTCACAGTGCAGCCATACTTTTTCACACGACATACTAAAGATAGAGTCTACTTCCTTCCAATAATAATAATAATAATAATAATAATAATAATAATAATAATAATAATAATAATAATAATAATAATACTGTGAAAAAGAACAATAGCAATACTGCAATAAAATAAGTCTGAAACCAGAGCAGGTGTGAAGTCTCTAATAGAAAACAATATTTGCTGGTTATAATGAAAACTGCAGCTAACGACGGTTCCAGAACACTATATGCCTGCGACGATTTAAAGCACCTTCAGCAATAACTTTACATTGGAATCAAGAGCCTGACTAAACGTTTTCTAAACGAAGGTTGCGAGCGACAGCTTAATCTGTCTGTTCCTACTTCAAAACAATGTCTGCTTCCTTTGAAAGAAAATTAAGCTTGTATTCTGGAAAACTAATAATAATGAATGGAGGAAAAAAAAAAAAGTCTTTTTTTATTATCAATTTCCTAATCCATCGGAAAGTGGTGGGGGGGGGGATGTTGAATAAATAAGCAATAATAATAAGGAAAAATATCCTTACATAAGCTCCTTTTGAGGTATAAAAAACCACCATAAAAATACATTACAAACAAGACAGATTTATAAACATAAAACTCTCTATATAACGAACATATGAGAGAGAGAGAGAGAGAGAGAGAGAGAGAGAGAGAGAGAGAGAGAGAGAGAATATATTTATAAAATCTTAAAAAGTGGACCACTCCCCCTCCCCCTCCTCCTCCTCCTCCTCCTTAAGCCATTCATCTCGTACCTCCAATCAATCCATCTACTCTTTTCCTGGCTGTCTTCCGGCACCATCATCAATCCTTGAAGACTCGAGGGAAAAATTTAACACTCCCCCTTTCTAACACAGCAAAGGGTCTTCAAAGGCAAACCCCTTCTCTCTCTCTCTCTCTGTAAATGGAAATCCTCTTTCTTATCCTTCTCACTATCAACGTGTTTTTCCAAAGTGTTCTCCCCTCACACCTCACTTACTCTCAATGTTTGCACCTTTCTCTTCTTTCTCTCAGTGTTTACACCTTTCTCTTCTCTCTCTCTCTAAGTGTTTACAACCTTCTCTTCTTTCTCTCAGTGCTTACATCTTTCTCTTATCTCTCAGTGTTTATACATTTTTCTTCTTTATCTCAGTGTTTACACCTTTCTCTTCTTTCTCTCCGTGTTTACACCTTTCTCTTTTCTCTCTAAATGCTTACATCCTTCTCTTCTTTCTCACAGTGTTTACACCTTTCTCTTCTTTCTCTCTCAATACATACAAATTTCTCTTTTCTCTCTCTCAACGTTTACACCTTTCTCTTCTCTTTCTCAATTTTTATCTCTCACTCATCCTACCGATCGATTCCACCATGTTTAGGAATACTTTAAGAAAGAGGGAAAAAAGGGAGAAATCAATTATTGGACGAAATGAAGGAATCAAAAGACAGTTCCAACGTCTAGGGGGAGGAAGGGGCAGGGGGAGGGGAAAGGGGAAAGAGGGGGAGAGTTCAACCCCTGGAGGATGAATGGACCAGAGGAGGGTCTTGCGATCCACGTCCACAAAAGC
>NC_089795.1:42075267-42087767 GCF_040412425.1 Macrobrachium rosenbergii
ATCTCCCATACAGACATTGGAATTAAAAATATCACTTACAATCTCTCTCTCTCTCTCCTTCTTCTTCTTTTCTTCTTCTACCTTAGCCAACTTCGACAGGCGACCCCTACATGTAGCCAGCCCTTGAGCAACAGCAAAAATTTTCCCGGCGACAGATCTGAATTTAATTTTTTCATTTGGAATGCAAAACGGAAGATCGGCTTGTCAACCCGAAAAATATTGTCATGAGTTATTCATATCACGCAGCGTCTTTTTTCCTCTTTTTTTCTTCGTTTTTTTTCCGGACGATGTTTTTCATCCGGAAATATTCCTCGTAGAAACTCGGCCGTGGAAGAGGGAGGGAGAAAATGAAAAGGAAAAGAAGTGGAAATGAAATGAAATGGAAATAAAAGAAAGACAAGGGAATGGTAAAGGAATAAGAGCTAAGAGTGGGCATAAAAAGTACTGACATACAAACATGGAGAAGAAACAAACGCATAGAGACATAAATAAAAAAATAAAAAAGTATAGAAAAAAACCCACAAACATTAAGACACGGGACAAACGAACAAGACGAAATAAGACATTGTAAAGGAGAACACCGAAGAAAAGACAAATTCAGATAACAACTTGGAGAAGATAAATAGAGAAAAATCAAGGAAGAAAGGAGGATGCACAAAGGTGAAGAATAACATAAAAAAGATAAAAGATAAAAAACAAACAAACACTCAAGTACAAATGTAATGGAAGAACGTAAATAGAAGAAAATTAACACAGAATGAAGAAAAGCGGAACATGCACAAATACACTCTGTAGAACGATGGAAATGTAAAGGAAAAGATTAAATAACCAGAAAAAAGACTCAAGGAAAGAGAACGATAAAAAAAGGCACGAACATACGGGCTCGGAATTAAAAAGAAAATAAGCAAAAAACGAGGAAATACAAAAGGCCATCAAGGAAACATAAAAACGAAAAGACTGGGAAGAATGAGAAACAAAAAATTATTAAAAATAAAAGAAATATATAAATATGCAAACAAGGGAACCAAAAACTATCATAAGATACAGAGAGGGAAAAATATGTCAGAGAGCAAAAGACCAGAGGAAAAGGGGAAGGAAACGCTTAACAAACAAGAGAAAAGGTAGATAGAGATGACGCAAAGGAAAAAGAAGAAGAAGAAGAAGGAGACGAAGAAGAAGATGAAGAACGGGCACAATTCCAACGAATCCATTAAGACGATGAAACGGAGGGGGAAGGGAAAATTGACGAGAGCTACAGCACGGAAAGAGACAGCGAAAGGGAGAGACGAGCAAAGGGAGACATATGGAAATGGGAGAAGCATGGAAAAGGAGACACGTTGAAAACGCGAGAGAAGGGAAAGGGAGACACGGAAAGCGTAGGCGAGACGAGGAAACCAAGAGAGAGAGAGAGAGAGAGAGAGAGAGAGAGAGAGAGAGAGAGAGAGAGAGAGAGAGAAAGGAAATGTAAAGAGAGGGAGACAAGGAAGTCGAGAGAGAGAGAGAGAGAGAGAGAGAGAGAGAGAGAGAGAGAGAGAGAGAAGAGAGAGACTCGAAGTAAATGAAGGCTCACATTACGTACAGAAGATATAGAAGAAGAGAAAAGCACCTGAATAGAGAGAAATTAAAAGCTAAATAGGGACCTAAAATCAAGGGAGAGGGAGGCTCACATTACGAAGAAGAAATACAAAAGCTAAGATAAAAAATACCTAAATGGAGAGAGAGAGAGAGAGAGAGAGAGAGAGAGAGAGAGAGCCCAAACTCGCTCCGAAATGCAATAACGCACAGATAGAGCTACAAAAGGGAGGGGGCGGTGATCCCTGGATTAAGTGGGGGGGATGAAAGGATCACACGAAAGGACGAAGATCCAGCAACGGATCACGCCGGTGAAGAAATAATAAGAGGCGGGGGGGGGGGGATGGCAGCCATCGAATTCTGACGATTCTGAGGAGATGAATTTCAGATGAAGGTAAATCAGACGAAACGGGGACATGCAATGGCTTCAGAACTAACAAATGGGCAAATTTCATTTCGATGATGGCGGTCGGAATTGATCAGGGATTCCCGTCGCTGGAAAACGAGAGGAAAATAATACAGAAAGTTAAAAGCTAAAATGGTTTGTCAACACAAGATGATAGAGAAATGGGACATTCAATGGTAATGTGATGCGTCTTTTATATATACTGTACAGCTTAACTCAGACTAGCTGTCAAACAGTAGCTGATCAATGAGAATGTTTAAAAGATTTCTGACCAATGATAATCTCTAAAAAATTTCTGACCAATGCGAATGCGAATCTAAAAAATTCTGACAAATGACAATGTTTAAAAAATTTCTGATCAATGAGAATGTTTAAAAAATTTCTAACCAGTTAGAATCTTTAAAAAATTTCTGACCAATGACAATGCTTAAAAAATTGCTGACCAACGAGAATGTTAAAAAAATTTCTGACCAATGAGAATGCTTAGAAAATTTCTAACCAATGAGAATCTTTACAAATTTCTGACCAATGACAATGTCCAAAATGTTCAATTTTAGAATAAATTTCTTAAACCTTTAAACCTCATCCATTATTTTGCACACAGAAATTATCTAGATTGTAAAGAAAACGGGTTGATGGCAAAAGAATGCTATTTTTTTGGTGTTATGGATATTGTTTATAAGCTAGATTTTTTACTTGGTGTAAAATATATATATATATATATATATATATATATATATATATATATATATATAATATATATATATATATATATATATATATATATATATATATATATATATATATATATATATTTTACTTATTTAAAATATATATATAATATAAATAAATATATATATGTGTAATGAATTTTTATCATATTACCGTGACATTTTATATACACAAACATTAAGCTACACATGTCGTTTAATATCCAACTCGTTCTACCTCCGAACTATAAATATTTATGTGTATGCATGTATGTATCAGCTTATTTTTTCCAATATGCCGTTTCCCGCAACAAGGGTACCTCCAGAGAGAAAAAAAGCACAGCCACAATATCCTTTAACTCATCTTTCGTGGATGAACTCCATTGCAGTAAGACATCCCACGCAAGAGAAGGTGAGGAAAAGTTATTAACGAAAATGAGGTTTATACAAAAATTCTCGGGAAATGAAGGCATAAAGATAACATCATGGAAAAGGGGAACACAGGAAGATAATCGGTCAAGTATGAGATTTAAGGGGAATAGCTTTTCAAAAGTGATGGCTGGGAAAACACTTTCAAGATATTAAGATTACGGGAACATAACTTATGGATAAGGTAAAATAAATGGAGATGAACAATGATGCACAAAAGCTGATTATGGAAAAAGAAGTTTAACCAGAGTCGGTGGAACTGACAAAAGAATATGTGGATTAAAATAGTGAAACTTAGCGGATATTAACATGAGAATACTGAGACTAGCGGATATAATTTGTAAAATATAACTGTGAGGAAACAACTTTAGCAAAATGAGGATTAAGAAATAAGGGTTAAATGAAGATTGAAGGGAAACATGAATAAAATGGGATTACGAGATAAAAACCAAAAGAAAAAGAAATAACATACATTAAAAGAAAAGACTACGGATAAAATGAAAACATGAAGAAAAGTCACTGAGACAAAAAGGGCATATTACAAAAGAAATAATTAAATAAAAGTTACCAAGACAAACAACGGCATATTACAAAGGAAATAATTAAATAAAAGTCACTAAGACAAACAAGGGCATATTACAAAAGAAATAATTAAATAAAAGTCACTAAGACAAACAAGGGCATATTACAAATTAAATAATTAAATATACGATAAAATATAACTAGAAAAACAGAACTGACATTAATAAGACAGAGAAAAATTAATAGCGAGTATCCGGACCCGGATCAAAGAAACCGAGATCCAATTTCCTAAATAATAAAGAAAGATTCCGGGCCACGATTCTTAATTACGATCCTTAATTTTGAAAAAGAGAGAGAGAGACAGAGAGAGAGAGAGAGAGAGAGAGAGAGAGAGAGAGAGAGAGAGAGAGAGAGAGAGAGAATCTTAAATAAAAACATTAAATTCAGGATCTGGATCAAGAATTACGAAAACTGGAAAAAATTAAGATTCTTATAACACTGACCTTCCGGATCTGGACTATACACACACATACACACACACGCACACACGCACACACACACACACACACACAAACAAGAAAAATGGAGGGGGAGACTGATTACTTCAACAAGAAAAATCAGGAGCTAAAAGAGAAGACGGTCCGAGATTACCCGGATGACGGACGGAGATTACGCAGAGGTCGAGCAAAGGACGGAGATTACCAACTGTATCAGGATTGGTTTGACAATCCCATGCAAAGGATTTGGACGATAAGAAACAAGGGAAAAAGGACCCCGGATCCTAGGGGGGTGGGTCCTAGACTTCGGGAATTGGGCACAGCAGAGATAGGACAACGCCCCCAAAGGAAGGCGTTACCTAAAGCTATGAAATCTCGCCCTTTTTGATACGGTTACAAAAGCTCAGTTTTGCCTGGAATACGTTGCAAAAAACTTGACGCTGACAGTCTCGATGGAATGAAGTAAAAGCTCAATACTTGCAATTTAGTCAGAATTATGTTACTAAATACTCTGTGAATTACGGTAGCCGGTCAAAAATAACACGAGCAATAGAAAATATGAAGAAAATAACACATGATTCAAATGTTAAAGCCTTGACGTAATAATAATAATAATAATAACGTTAACACTGATGAGGAACACCGTTCAGGTGTTCGAAAGTCTTAGGTTTATTTTACATAGTAATATATTTACTATATAATTGTGGATTTTTATTACTCAGATTGTTTTTCACGAAATTGTGAATATAATAATAATAATAATAATAATAATAATAATAATAATAATAATAATAATAATAACGTATCCAAACGAAATTAATGTAGTCAACTATTTCTTGAAGAAGAAGAGGAGAGGAGGAGGAGGAGGAGGAGGAGGAGGAGGAGGAGGAGGAGGAGGAGGAGGAGAGTATATTCACAAAAGCAATCTTGTCGAGGCAACTTGTGCCCAAATTAGCACGGCAACTTCGCAAACAGGAACCATGTAGTATACGCAAACTTGCTCCTAAATTCTCCTTGAGAGTGTTATCACGCAAATATCTTTAATCAATATTGATTCCTGAATAAAGAAAATCTCGACTGAATATTAAAAAGAAAATGGATTTTAATTAAACAGTCTAAACGCAACCCACGATAAAATACTTGGCATCGTCGTTATGACACTTCAAATCACTTTTCTTTCACATACAGTATTTTACCCTTTATTATTATTATTATTATTATTATTATTATTATTATTATTATTATTATTATTATTATAGACCATTATTGACGACCATTCGTTGCAAAATTTTTATCCCACGTGTATCTCAGGATACCGAGTCCTCTCTCATCCTTGATCTTTCTTCCTATGCCATTCACAAAACTACAAAAATACACTTTTACAAACATACGTCCTGTTTCTTCTTCCACACCCAAACACCCTATCGGGCCCCAATTTCCATAATTTTTTCCATTCAAATTCTTTTTCGCTCGGCTCATCACTTTTCTTTTTATCTCCTCCCCTTCCCTGAATTTCTTTCCATATCTCTCTACTTCTTTTTCCAAGGTGTTTATCGTCTTTCATCCTAATGTGAGCGATAGATTTTCCCGTCTTCCTTCGGTACTTTTTGGCGATACTATCATCCTTCTTTACAAACAAGATGTCTTTGGTATTTTCATAACACTTTTCCTCAGAGATAGGACCATGCTCTGCCTTTTATCATATTTTGCTGGAAGTTTCTTCCTTTTCAATTGTATACTCTTTGTTTTCCATATTTTCTTTATCCACGAACATTCCTTCTATTACTATATGTCCATCCTCATCTTGAAATCCTCCAATCTTTCCCATCTTCCATTCACTTCCGTTCCCTCATCTCCCCTAACCAACACAAACTTCCCTCTCACTCTCACTCTCACTCTCTCTCCTCTCCTCGCTCAATCCACCCGTATATTTTTTGCCTCTCCATTTTCTTTCCCCCGAGCTTCCTCACGCGTCATTTCCCCACATTTCTTTTAAGGACATTCATCTTCCTTCATCCTCATCTGAGAGATAAACCTTCCAATCTCTCCTCCTTCCTTCCTTCTTTCCTTCCCTTCCCTTTGGCTTCCGGCTGATTGGGTGTACCCCTCCGGCGCCCAATCCGTTCCTCTGCGCTCGGCTAATGGCCTCTCGTACATCTTTTCATCCCGGCCAGTGACAATTCCCCGATAATTATCGATTGCCCTCAATCAACCTTTCAAGGTGTAGTCCTCCTTAAGCTGCCGAGGTAATATCTGTGATCATCCAAGCATATCCCTAAAAGCACGACCCTGAGATAATTTCCCTTTAAATAACTCTGTGATCATCTATGCATATCCCTAAAAGCGACCCTGAAATAATTTCCCTTTGAATAACAGTGATCATCTACGCATACCCCTAAAAGCAGGATCTAGACATAATTTACCTTTAACTAACTGTGATTATCTATGTATGTCACTAAAAGCACGATCCCGAGATAATTTCCTTTTAAATAACAATGATCGTCTAGGCACACCCCTAAAAGTACGATCCTGAGATAATTTCCCATTAAATAACTGTGATCATCTATGCATATCCCTAAAAGCACGATACTGAGATAATTTCCCTTTAAATAACTAAATTAACTAAGGTTCTAGTTACAGATAACTAATATTCAAACTTAAGTTGATTAAACTAAGCTAAAACCCAGTCTTCTAACTAGACAGGGTTTGAATCCGAACTGACATGCATAATTTCTTCATTCACTTTCTTTATTTCAAGATTTCCATAGATATGTGAATCCAAAACTATTAAGGAATTAACAAATTTACAGGTCACAGTAAAAATTGCAATACACAGAAGTGGCAAATATCATAAGTGAAGCAAAGCTAATATTCAGGAAAATGTCAGGTAATACACTTAATATCAATAAACATTCTATCGTACTGTACAATAGCGGCTCTCAGGTTTCAATATATATATATGTGTATATATATATATATATATATATATATATATATATATATATATTAAATCTGTAAATATACATACTATATGCACACACATATATATAAACATGAAAACCATTTTACCACTTTGTCGATACCTCCACATCCATCCAAACCAAATGAAAACAGATTTAAGGACTCCCGAAAACCTACAGAAAGAACCATGAATAAAATATTCACGCCTGATTTACATACACATTACAAAACAGATTACACCCAAACCAGCGGGCTTAAATCACCTATACAAGGTTCTTAATAACTGTAATTAGACACCTACACATTCCCTCCTCTAAGGCCCTTTCGACTAAACATTCACATTTCTCCTCAAACATTCAAGAGGAGAAACATTTCTATCAAAGTGGCATTTGGCCTATGTTAGTGGAAAAAGTTGAGATCAACATTATTTCACTCACTATTTCGACCTAATCGATCTCAAGCTTCAATTTGAGTAGATTGTGTCATTATTCTACCAAATCTGCATTCTCCCGTGAGAGAGAGAGAGAGAGAGAGAGAGAGAGAGAGAGAGAGAGAGAGAGAGAGATCACATCATAGGTCGGAACACATGCTGCAACAAGATCACCTCAGAATCTTGATGAATACCATCTTTGCACTTACTCGAGAGAGAGAGAGAGAGAGAGAGAGAGAGAGAGAGAGAGAGAGAGAGAGAGAGAGAGAGAGAGAAACAACATACGTCAGAAAATCATACTGTGACAATATCAAATCGCGGCCAGTGAGAGAGAGAGAGAGAGAGAGAGAGAGAGAGAGAGAGAGAGAGAGAGAGAGAGAGAGAGAGAGATGCAACAACATCACCTCAGAATCTAGATGAATACCATCTTTGAACTTACTGGAGAGAGAGAGAGAGAGAGAGAGAGAGAGATCACCTCAGAATCTAGATGAAGAGATCTTTGAACTTACTGAGAGAGAGAGAGAGAGAGAGAGAGAGCCTGGCGCATCAAAAGTCGAGGGAGTGTTCGTGTCATTCCGGACGATTAGCCCGGTCTACCAAAAGACGTCCCGCCGAGCGCTGATCTCCCACACCGCTCGATTTCTACGGAAATTGACCGTGCCATCGGCCTACGATCGTCTCACACAGGCGAATCAGAGATTCTGAGGAAAGTCTCGTAAATGAAGCATCTGCTTCTGCCACCGGGAATGACGGAATCGAGTCCATGGAGATTTTTTTTTCTATTGGATTCTCGAGATCCCTTTTAAATGGAACTTCGAGCCTTTATTTCTGGATTGGAATCCTGGATTCTTGGTACCACTTTTAAAATAAGAATCTGCGGAATTTTCTTTTTTTCAATTAAAGGTTTGCATTCTAGAGATCCTTTTTACAAGGAACCGGATTCTTGGGTCCCCTTTTAAAATAGGACTCTAAGGAATTATCTTTATTTTTTAAAAGGATTGGATTCTCGAGATCATTTTTAAATGGAACTTCGAGCCTTTATTTTCTGAATTGGAATCCTGGATTCTTAAGACCACTTTTAAAATTGGACTCTGAGGAATTTATTCTAAAGGATTAGATTCTCAAGACCCTTTTTAAATGGAACTTCGAGCCTTTATTCTTTTTTATTGAAATCCTGGATTCTTGGGACCGCTTTTAACATAGGACTCTGAGGAATTTTATCTTAAAGGATTGGATTCTCGAGATCATTTTTAAATAGAACTTCGAGCCTTTATTTACTGGAATCCTGGATTCTTGGGACCCCTTTTAAAATAGGACTCTGAGGATTTTTTTTGTGTTTTTGATAAGGACTTTTAGGTCGCGCTTCCAAGACCATTTTCAAATCGTACTCCGGTAACCAATTTGTGATCACAATATCTTAGTCTTTTTTTTTTTCTTTCTCGCATCCCATTTTATATCAAACTCCTCCCGGGGAAATTTGAAAATCTAAATTTCGCGTCTCTTTTTAAATCCGATTCTCGAGCTGCCTTTTTAAAGAGGACCCCCGGGACCTTATTAAAACAGGACTCTTGAAACAATGATCCAATCAGAATCATATGACTTTTAAATCGAATCCTACTGGTTTTTTTTTTTTTAATAGGTTATAGGGACGTTTTTTGTGTCCTCCCGCCTACTACCGCACGGAATCGGGGGGTGGTGGTGGAAGAATAGAACAGGACGTGGGTGTAGGGCTTGCGCTCTCACGCCTTATAATACAATTCATCTGAATGTAAGGGAAGAAATGACTGGGAAGAAAACGAACCAAAACTCCTAAAAACAAGGAGCGAAAACAAAAGTATTCATCTAAACGTAACAAAAACAAACAATAGCAATTTTATCCTTGTTCACATCCGGGGCATTATTTTCTATGAACACTTGCCTTGCCAGTTAAAGTCCTTCTAAACCCCTCCACAGGAATGTTTCCTCATTTTAAATAATTATAAAAATACAGCAGGTGCTGCTGAAATATTTTTGACGGACATAAAACCCTAATCATGAGAAGCATGGAAAATACAAACATGAACTTCACATTAATAAATAGTTCTTCTGAATTCCATCTAATGGTAAAGCATAACAACGCATTTCTGTATCTGTAATAATAATAATAATAATAATAATAATAATAATAATAACAAAAACACACAAATTCTTACCGTCCACGTCACGACATCCCAACGCAGACAAAGTCCTCTGCTACGCAGCCACATGATCCAACCAATCGATAAATCATTCCCCCCATTCCCCGCCCCCTCTCCTCTTAGAACTAATCATGCCACTATCAGCGGAGCGATCAGGTCAGCAGGAACTCCAGAGAACGATTAAACCAGATTACACTGTATAACTTGCAAAGCATGGCCTCTGTCCTCCCCAAAACGAGATAAATTCTCAAGCACGAACGCTCAAACTGTCTCAAAATATCCAATAAAAGTTTTGGTTTTACGTTTTTATCTGTGTATTTATTAATTTATTTTAGTTTTGCTTTTACGTTACAACTATGTATTTATTACTTAATCAATTTTTTCCTTTTTGGTTTTGTTTTTTTATCTATGTATTAATTAACGGAATAATTTCTTTCAGTTTTTTCTTTATGTTTTAATCTATGTGTTCATTAGCTTATTAATGTTTTTCAGTTTTGGTTTAATGTTATAATCTATGTATTCATTAACTTATTAATTTTTTTTTAGTTTTGTCTTCATATTTTAATCTACGTATTCATTAACATATTAATTTTTTCCAGTCTTCCTTTTATGTTTTTATCTATGCATTTATTAATATATTACTTCATTTTTTCTAATAACCGATCTTTTCTGTATTTCTTAAATCTTATGTAATTTCTTTCAAATGGACATCATATAATTTGGAAGTTTCAATTTCAAGTTACTGGCCTCTGTAGGCTTGTTCCATATGAACAGGGGTTTATCTTATGAATAATAATAATAAAAATATTAATAATAATAAAATAAAAAATCTGCAGAGAAATTAATGTAACGTGTAGTGTATACATGCATACTGTAATAATTTTTTGTCATATAATGCAATCAGAGATTACACGATGACTGCTAAAAATAGGTCCACCTTCCCTCTCTCACACACATCTATATATGCTCTTAAAAAGCTCTACATGTATATACACACATTTAACAAACAAACAACTGCATATACTGTTGGCAGTACTGTACACAAACAACACTGATGATGGCATCTTTGTCTGACGTATGTTTCAGGAACTTCCCAAATTAAACAATTCGTCCTTTGAACAAGTCGTGATTCAGATATAAATAAATATATATACACAAGGACACACACATATATATGTATATATACATATATATTTACATACATATATAAATATATATGTATATGCATATATACATAATATAAAAATAAATATACATATATATATATATATGTATATATATATATAATAATATATATATATATATATATATATATATATATATACATATATATATATATATATATATATATATATATATATATATATATATATATATATATATATATATATATATATATAAATATATATATATCACTCCAATAAGATACCTCCTCATGAAATCCAGAAAACACTACAGCGTATATCTATATCGGGATTCAACCCATGGTCCGACAATCCATAGCATTTCATTAAACTCCGTCAATAACTTTTCGAGATGCCCCGTCTGCACACGGGCAGACAAACACGGCAGAACACATACCCTCCGGCACTCCACCAGCCGAGGGTAAACAAAACAATCATTTTATAAATTCGGATTTTACCTCCCATTACGCTGATTTCTTGGAGAGAGAGAGAGAGAGAGAGAGAGAGAGAGAGAGAGAGAGAGGTCTGAAGGTAAAGCACGGAGGTACATTTGGAATTTCATTTTCAATCCGAGAGACGTCCGGAATGTCAGACACAATATAACAGGAAAAATTACGGATGTCATTTTCACAGAATAACTAGCCCAAGTCTCTCTCTCTCTCTCTCTCTCTCTCTCTCTCCTGTGTGAATTAATTATATATATATATATATATATATATATATATATATATATATATATATATATATATATATATATGTATATATGTATAAATAATATATATATATAGGTATTAGAATGTATGTAAATATGTATACAAAAGTCTTTTTCCTTAATAAATCCGTTTTCACTAAAAGAAAAAAAATCAGAAAACACGTCTCTAACACTTACATCCTCTTCCTGCCGAATTAAGAATGAAACCTATATGGAAAAACTTCCACATCCATCCCTTCATTTACCTATGCAGAAGGCTCATCAGCAACCCATCGACTAGATTAATATAAGAATTAACGTTTCTCCTAGGAATGGTATGAATTACAATTTCTACAAGATATTTATTTATTTGTCAAAACTTGACTGAAATTATTGATCAAAACTTGACTGAATTTATTAATCGAAACTTGACTGAATTTATTGGTCGAAACTTGACTGAATTTATTGTTCAAACTGGAATGAATTTATTACGACTAAATCCGTTCCTAAAGAATGTATGACACTCTTTGATCTGTCTACACCGTCGTATCACAATGTTTGTGATGCAATCCTAATGAATCTGTCCTCTTTGGAGTGAGGTATGCAGGAATACACAAGGAAACAAACTGATACAAGCACTCCGAAAGCTCTCAGGCCTCACTATAACCCGCTGCGTTAACCCCGCGCTGAAAACGTTTCGAAACAGTTGTATCGTACGAATGAATCAAAAGTACCGTAAAATCAGTAAAACAAAAATGAAAGAGAATGCAAGAAAGAATAAGAGAGAAAGGATATTGCCAAGGAGTCAGACAGTCACTCATCTTTCGGAGAAATCAAACAAGACGAGAGAGAGAGAGAGAGAGAGAGAGAGAGAGAGAGAGAGAGAGAGAGAGAGAGAGAGAGGGCATTGGGGAGAATTTG
>NC_089795.1:42092767-42102767 GCF_040412425.1 Macrobrachium rosenbergii
CAGAATGGTGCGTGGCAGTTTCGTCGGCAAGTCTTCAAAAAGAAATTTTTCTTTTTTCTTTGAAAGATTCTTCGGCTCTGGTTAGCTGACTACTACTACTACTGCTACTACTACTACTACTACTACTAGTACTAATAATAATAATAATAATAATACCTCTTCTTTCGTCTCTGGTTGGCTAACAACAACAACAACAACAACAACAACAACTACTACTACTACTACTACTACTACTACTACCACCTCTTCTTTCGTCTCTGGTTAGCTAACAACAACAACAACAACTACTACCACTACTTCTTCTTTCGTCTCTGGTTAGCTGACAATAACAACAACAACAATTACTACTACTACTACTATACAACTACTACTTTTAATACTTCTTTCGTCTGCTTAGCTGACTACTACTACTACTACTACTACTACTACTGCTACTTCTTCTTTCGTTTCTGGTTGGTTAGCTGACGACAACAACAACAACAACAACAACAACAACTACTACTAGTACTTCTTCTTCTTCAGTTTCAGCTAAATTGGGATCAAAGTCTCACATTATGAAGAGAAACAATCATTTATTTAGGAATTCTGTTAGAGCTTTTGCATAAAACTTATGTACTATAAAAAAAAAAAGTTACATTTTGGATGTCTGGCCTCACCGTGTGACACTTTGGCTAGCACCTGACCGCCAAGTTTAATGTTAGTTCCACAGAAGCGTTGTTTACATGGTAGAGTCGTGATCCAAACTCCCACCCTACTCTTTTATCCGGAACGATATGTGAGTAAATCATTTACCTGCCATACATAAAGACAACGAAAAGCACGTCGAGAGAGAGAGAGAGAGAGAGAGAGAGAGAGAGAGAGAGAGAGAGAGAGAGAGAGAGAGAGAACCTTCATCATATTCCCTTCGCTTCGTGACAAAATCCGAACAAATAAATCCCCGTTTCGTAGCTTCCAAAATAAAATACCAAAACGGGAGCGGGTGTAATCACTGTGAGAGAGAGAGAGAGAGAGAGAGAGAGAGAGAGAGAGAGAGCAGCGGCAGCAGCAGCAGCACCATGGAGAAGCAAGCAGCGTATTACATGATTTCACAGCGTCACAACTTGGGTCAAAAGAAATGGCTTCATTGAACGGTCGCCGGGGGAAATTGCTTTCTACTGGCCCTTGAAATGGCATTATTTGCCACCAAGCGCTCACTCTATAAAAGAGAGAGATTGTTACATGAACACTGAGGGTTGGGAGGGGGGGAGGGCAGTGGGTAGGGGTAAGAGAGGGGGGTGGAGACACCGAACGTTGGGGCGCATCAGAGGTGAAAGTGGTTGGATATTTACATTGCGTCTGATGAAATTCAATAACGAGAGAGAGAGAGAGAGAGAGAGAGAGAGAGAGAGAGAGAGAGACAGTCGATGGAAGATCGCCTGACTAATGACCACATGAATTCAACAGCAAATACGGGAATGAAAATTTAAGTATAATTAAAATGATTTACCAGAAAGTTATCTTTTAAGTTTAGATGTGATGTATACGCATTGTCTGTTAATGCAGACTGAAAATACAAACTTATACATGCACACAGTGACAAAATATTTCCATATATCAATAAACAAATTCACTGGTAAAGACTATATCTGTATTACTTCAAATATTTTCTCACATACAGATATGCATCAAATGAATATCTAGTACAGAGAAAACACACACATACAGTATATAGTTACATATATAAAAATATATATAAATCATATATAAATGTACTGTACATCTATATATATACATACATACACGCACACATGCATGTACGTGTATATATATGTATATATGTATGTGTGTAGAGTGTTTGTTATTTTTTCCGTCTGTCAAATGTACAAATTATTTCACACAATGAAAACATATATATACATATACTCAGTGATTCCGCATTTATAATGGAAAAATAAAATATAATGCCGATGAACAACTTTCCAGGATGCACAATATAGCGCTGACAAGACAAACGAATTGAGAGAGAGAGAGAGAGAGAGAGAGAGAGAGAGAGAGAGAGAGAGAGAGAGAGAGGTCGTTCAGCGTTATTCTGAAAAGAAACTTGAGCTTTACATACACTAAGGGCACTAAATCCAGTTCTTCCAGATTCAGACAACCAGGCCAAGGGCAATTCGTGAGAGCAGTTTACTGAAACTACTGAAATCACAAACCCTCCGATTGTTCAGTTCAATTCTACTGTCAAGACGTGGTATGTACACACTGTTCTATTTTTAAATTGTTGGGTATATCACTTTTTCCTTCTCCTTCTCTGTGCTTTCATTCGGTCTGGGCGTGGTAAAATTTGAGGTTTTTGAGAGGAGGGACAAAAAACCTCCATGACATTCATATCGCCAGACAGAAGTGGTAGGAAAGACCAAAGAAAATATTACAATGAAAAAAAAGTTCGCCACGACCTCGATAATGACACCCAAGGGAAGAAAGAAAGACACACACACACACACACACACACACACACACACACTCTCTCTCTCTCTCTCAGTTTCGTAACGTCAGAAAACGTCCACCACGAGTTCAGTAACATCACCCCACCAAAAAATTATGCATATATATATATATATATATATATATATATATATATATATATATATATATATATATATATATATATATATATATATATACATACATACATACATAAATATATATATATATATATATATATATATATATATATATATTGTATATAATAAATCCATATGTAAACAGAATGTCCAAGTATGAACATTGAATTAACAAGAAACAAAACTAAAAAGACTGTAAGATTAATTAATAAATAGCATTTAAAAAGAACCTAAGAACAAGTAAAAATGTCACATTAATTACGTCAAAGGGAGGTTGGTCTTCATAGCAGCTGGAAACTATGCAAAATTCGTCCCAAAAAAATGAAATTATGACAAGAAAACTCAATTATGCAATTTAAAAAAAGTAGGGATGACGTTACCTGATTTTCATGTGACTGTGAGGAAAAAAAAATAGGCCTTCCGCGATGAGACTTTTGAGTAGAAGGCCTACAGAGGCGTTTGAGACTCGATGAAAAGTAAGAATTAGTCACGTTTTTATTCTGAAATGTTGGAAATTTATTCCAAACTGTCAACATTTTGCTATTAGCAATGGCCGGCGTTCGTTCCGAAATTAAGCGCTCATATGTAATAAGAATCCCACCTACTGAGAGAGAGAGAGAGAGAGAGAGAGAGAGAGAGAGAGAGAGAGAGAGAGAGAGAGAGAGAGAGTCGATGGAAGATCGCCTGACTAATGACCACATGAATTCAACAGCAAATATGGGAATGAAAATTTAAGTGTAATTAAAATGATTTATCAGAAAATTATCTTTCAAGTTTAGATGTGATGTATACGCATTGTCTGTTAATGCAGACTGAAAATACAAACTTATACATGCACACAGTGACAAAATATTTCCATATATCAATAACCAAATTCACTGGTAAAGACTATATCTGTATTACTTCAAATATTTTCTCACATACAGGTATGCATTAAATGAATATCTAGTACAGAGAAAACACACACATACAGTATATAGTTACATATATAGTTAGTTATAAATGATTTGTTTAACCAGACCTCTGAACTCTTTTAGGGTTCTTCTCGGGCTGGGAATGTTACATATATAAAAATATATAAATCATATACTGTATAATATATATATATATACACATATACACGCACACATACGTGTATGTGTGTATGTATGTATATATGTATGTGTGTAGAGTGTTTGTTATTTTTTCCGCCTTTGAAATGTACAAATTATTTCACACAATATATATATATATATATATATATATATATATATATATATATATATATACATACTCAGTGACTCCGCATTTATAATGAAAAATCAAATATAATGCCGATGAACAACTTTCCAGGATACACAATATAGCGCTGACAAGACAAACGAATTGAGAGAGAGAGAGAGAGAGAGAGAGAGAGAGAGAGAGAGAGAGAGAGAGAGAGAGAGAGAGAGAGAGTTTCAGCGTTATTCTGAAAAGAAACTTGAGCTTTACATACACTAAGGGCACTAAATCCAGTTCTTCCAGATTCAGACAACCAGGCCAAGGGCAATTCGTGAGAGCAGTTTACTGAAACTACTGAAATCACAAACCCTCCGATTGTTCAGTTCAATTCTACTGTCAAGACGTGGTATGTACACACTGTTCTATTTTTAAATTGTTGGGTATATCACTTTTTCCTTCTCTTTTTCTGTGCTTTCATTCGGTCTGGGCGTGGAGGTTTTTGAAAGGGGGAAAAAAAACCTCCATGACACTCATATCGCCAGACAGAAAAAAAAAGTGGTAGGAAAGACCAAAGAAAATATTACAATAAAAAAAAGTTCGCTACGAGCTCGATAATGACACCCAAGGGAAGAAAGACAGACTCTCACACACACACACACACTCTCTCTCTCTCTCTCTCTCTCTCTCTCTCTCTCTCTCTCTCTCTCTCTCTCTCAGTTTCGTAATGTCAGAAAACATCCACCACGAGTTCAGTAACATCAGCCCCACAAAAAAAATTATACACACACACACACACACACATATATATATATATATATATATATATATATATATATATATATATATATATATATATATATATATATATATATATATATAATAAATCTAACAGAATGTCCAAGTGTGAACACTGAATAAAAAAGAAACAAAATAAAAGGACTGTAAGATTAATTAATAAATAGCATTTAAAAAGAACCTAAGAACAAGTAAAAATGTCACATTGATTACGTCAAAGGGAGGTTGGTCTTCATAGCAGCTGGAAACTAAAAACTATGCAAAATTCGTCCCAAAAAAATGAAATTATGACAAGAAAACTCAATTATGCAATTTAAAAAAGTAGGGATGACGTTACCTGATTTTCATGTGACTGTGAGGAAAAAAAAAATAGGTCTTTCGCGATGAGACTTTTGAGTAGATGGCCTACAGAGGCGTTTGAGACTCGATGAAAAGTAAGAATTAGTCACGTTTTTATTCTGAAATGTTGGAAATTCATTCCAAACTGTCAACATTTTGCTATTAGCAATGGCCGGCGTTCGTTCCGAAATTAAGCGCTCATATGTAATGAGAATCCCACATACTGAGAGAGAGAGAGAGAGAGAGAGAGAGAGAGAGAGAGAGAGAGAGAGAGAGAGAGAGAGACAAATTCTAAAATTGGCTGCAATTTGCTTCTATTCATCTGTCAACTCTGATATCTTGTTTTGTCACAAGTGGTTCTATGTCGAAGGATTTTGAGATGCATATAACCTGCCTATCAAATCACGGTTCATTATCACCAGCACATATTGCAACAAAATTTTCAATATGCAAATACATCTTTTGACAGGATCTCCTATCACCTGTACATGAAGTCATTAGGAGAGTAAGTTGTAACAAGACTTCTTATCTGCATGTAAATCTTGTGAGAGGTGAATCTCGTGACAGGATCTTTAAAACACCAATAAATCTTAAAAAAAAAAAATGTTCTTATCTCCTTGTGGCAGAGATATGCACCACCAGGAGCATTAATTCAACGAATTCCGATATCCTATCAGCACTACATCAGTGATCATAAAGGCGTTTATTCATCTTGTAATGAGATCTGTATACGAAGACCACCACTTATAAGATGACTTTTCATTACTAGTATACCTTTTAAGGAGACTGTTATCCTTACATCATATCAATCACCATCACAGCTTGTAATGCCTTTCCAAATGACCAAGGCACCTTGTAGCAAGATTTCTTTTATTGCCATCCGCTTCGTAACGCAGGGCTTTCTATCTCTGGCGTATCTTGTAACAAGACTTTCACATCACCAACACATCGTGCTACAAGACTTTCACATCACCAACACATCGTGTTACAAGACTTTTTATCAACAGCACATCTTGTAACAACAGTACATTTTTTTTTAGCGAGACTGGTATCAGCAGCACACCTTGTAACAAGGGATTTTCTACCTCCATAACAAAGAAGAAAATGCAAAGAGAGAGAGAGAGAGAGAGAGAGAGAGAGAGAGAGAGAGAGAGAGAGAGAGAGAGAGAGAGAGAGAGAGAGTTTTAAAGGAAGTCGTAGAGGGGAGACAGGGGTTTGAAAAAGGAAGACATTGGAGAGAGAGAGAGAGAGAGAGAGAGAGAGAGAGAGAGAGCTTAGGCCTAACGACTCTATCCAATTTCGAGGCTAGACCTCACACTTTGTCAGACTTCACGCCTGAAGACGACTGTTTTGCACCCTCAGCACTCACATATAATAATAATAATAATAATAATAATAATAATAATAATAATAATAATAATAATAATAATAATAAAGTTGAAAAGGTCAAAACCTAAAAATGACTACTAATAATATAAGGACATTTCCACCGAATAACTGGCAAACAATTACAGTCGTACTCCCCACCGAATGCCGAGCCACAGGAAGAAGATCGCTTGTCAGCAAAAAGGAAATATAAAATATAAGAAACAAATGAAACTTAAAGATATATGAAAAAAATGAAAATAAAAAACATATGAAACACAAGAAACTCAAAAACATGTGAAACAAAAGAAACTCAAAACATATGAAAAAGAGAAACTTTATATTATATAAAACAAAAGAAACTAAAAAATATATTAAACATAAGAAACTCAAAACTTATGAAGCAAAGGAAACTCAAAAACATATGAAACAAAAGAAACTCAAAAACATATGAAGCAAAAAAACTCAAAAACATATAAAACAAAAGAATTTTTAAAATATATGAAGCACAAGAAACTCAAAAATATATGAAACAAAAGAAACTAAAAAACATATGAAACAAAAGAAACTTCAAAATATATGAAGCAAAAGAAACTCAAAAACATATGAAACAAAAGAAACTCAAAACGTGAAACAAAAGAAACTCAAAAGTATATGAAACAAGAGAAACTCAAAAACATGTGAAGCAAAAGTAACTAAAAAACAGAAACTTACAGCCTCTTAGTTTCTTGCACATCCTCCATACCAAATGCCCTATATAAAGTGCACAGGTAAAGCTACGTAGTATACTCTTATTTTACCGGTGTGTTAAAGTACACAGAAGTATACACTTGTTTGACCGATGTGTTAGTTGAGGCTATTTCTTATGCTTCGCTCAAACCATGTCAAACACATTTTCCATTAATGGCTTACTATTAAGCACTTCATAAAGATAATGCGTTACCCTTTTAGCTGTCGGACCTCATTAAGGGACAGCTCGACGGGCATCGGACAAACAAGAAACATACACACGCGCGCGCGCGCACACACACACCAGGGATGAAGTAAAATGGGAAGGCAAGAGGTCTTTCGTGTTATTTCAACACGTTCCCAGCGTACATTCTCTTATTTCTAACCTCGTGTTTTTTTTTTAAATTTAACGCCACACGTAATTATTATTATTATTATTATTATTCAGAAGATGAACCCTATTCTATGGAACAAGCCCACAGGGGCCACCGACTTGAAATTCAAGCTTCCGAAGAATATGGTGTTCATTGGAAAGGAGTGCCAGAAGGTAATGGGAAACACAGAAAGAAGAGATCACTTATTAAAAAAGAAAAAAGAAATTTAACAAACTAATAAACAAATATGAAAAAAAGGAAGTAAAATATCAAAATCCAAGGAGAATTGTATCAGGGTAGTAATCCAATAACCTTGACCAGACTGGATTCGAATCCCGCCTAGGATGGAGAAGTTCTTTATTTGTTTCCTTTCTGACGCCAAGGGTTTCGGTGGAAAATATATCAAAGACTACAAGATGGAAATATGGTAACTAACACACTTAGAACTGAATTTTGACAGTCATCGAACGCAATCTGGTCCCTTCAAAACAAAACTCAACGAGCAAAGAAATTCTTCGTTTTTCTTAAGGAAAATCACATGGAATCACATGACCTTAAGAAAAACGAAGACTTTCTCTGCTCGCTGAGTTTTATTTATTTTTGAGGTCATCCTCATCTTTCTGCAATCTATCGTTCTTTCCACCATTGCCATTGCTCCAAAATATCATAATCTTGAATTAATGAAAAAACTCCATATTTTGTGTCGCCAATTGATTTCCCACACCGACGTATTCTTCCAAAATCATTCTTTTTCCTCTTTTCATGTTATTCCAAAACTCATTCTTTTTTCCCCTTCTTCATGTTCCTCTAAAACTCATCCTTTTTCTTCTCTTCACATTCTTCTAAAAAACCTCCCTTTTCCCCCCTCTATATGTTATTCCAAAATTCATCCTTTTTCCTTTCTTCATGTTCTTCTAGAAATCACCCTTTCCATCTTTTTCACATTATTACAGAAATCCTACTTTTCCATTTTTAATACTGTTAAAATAGTCATCTTTTTTCCCTCTTTTATATTATTCCAAAAATAATATTTTTCCCCACTCTTAGATTAAGAAAAAATAATTTTCCCTCTTCTATGTTATAAAAATATCATTTTCCCCTCTTTATGACTTTTTTCAAAATCAATATTTTCCCCTCTTTTCGGTTATTCCATAAACCATCCATTTTCCTCTTTTGTTATTCCAAAAATCACCCTATTCCCCTCCGTGTTAATCCAAAAATAACAAATTTCCCCACCTTTGTTACTCCAAAGATCATTCTTTTTTCCCTCTTCACGTTATTCTACAAATACTTTCTTTCTCTCTTTTATGTTATTCCAAAAACCACATTTTCCCCTCATTTATGTTATTCCAAAAATCGCCCTTTTCCCCTTCTTTTATGTTATTCCAAAAATCACCCTTTCCCCCTGATTTTTGTTTTTCCAAAATCACCCTTTTCCCTTCTTTTATGTTATTCCAAAAATCACCCTTTTCCCTTCTTTTATGTTATTCCAAAAATTACATTTTCCCCTCTTTTATGTTATTCCAAAAATCAACCTTTTACCTTCTTTTATGTTATTCCAAAAATTAACCTTTTCCCCTCTTTTATGTTATTCCAAAAAGTCATTCTTTTCCCTCTTCATGTTATTCCAAAAATCACCCTTTTCTCCTCTTTCATGTTATCCCAAAAAAATCACAATTTTCCCCTCTTTTATGTTATTCCGAAATCACCCTTTTCCCCTCGTTTATACTGTTCCAAAAATCACCCTTTTCCTTTTTTATGTTATTCCAAAAATCACCCTTTCCCTTCTTTTATGTTATACCAAAAATTACACCCTTTTCCCCTCTTTTATGTTATTCCAAAAATCACCCTCTTCCCTTCTTTTATGTTATTCCAAAAATTACCCTTTTCCCCTCTTTTATGTTATTCCAAAAGTCATTCTTTTCCCTCTTCATGCTATTCCAAAAATCACAATTTTCCCCTCTTTTATGTTATCCCAAAAATCACAATTTTCCCCTCTTTTGTGTTATTCCAAGATCACAATTTTCCCCTCTTTTATACTGTTCCAAAAATAACCCTTTTCCCTTCTTTTATGTTATTCCAAAAATCAAACTTTTCCCGTTTTATGTTATTCTAAAAAGTCATTCTTTTCCCTCTTCATGTTATTCCAAAAATCACCATTTTCCCATCTTTTATGTTATTCCAAAATCACCCTTTTCCCCTCTTTATGTTATTCCAAAAATCACCCTTTCCCCTCTTTTATGTTATTCAAAAAATCATCCTTTTCCCTTCTTTTATGTTATTCCAAGAATCACCCTTTTCCCTTCTTTTACTTTATTCCAAGAATCACCCTTTTCCCTTCTTTTATGTTATTCCAAAAATCATCCCTTTCCCTTCTTTTAGTTAATCCAAAAAGTCACTTTACCCCTCTTCATGTTATTCCAAAAATCATCCTTTTTCCCCTCTTCGTGTTATTCCAAAAATCACCCTTTTCCTCTCTTTTGTTATTCCAAGAATCACCCTTTTACCTTCTTTTATGTTATTCCAAAAATCACCATTTCCCCTCTTCTATATTATTCCAAAAATAAAAAATTTCTCCTCTTTTATGTTATTCCAAAA
>NC_089795.1:42112767-42117767 GCF_040412425.1 Macrobrachium rosenbergii
GGAGAGGGTGGAAAGTAAGATGGAAGATAGAATATGAACAGA
This sequence comes from Macrobrachium rosenbergii, assembly GCF_040412425.1. Classification (NCBI taxonomy): domain Eukaryota; kingdom Metazoa; phylum Arthropoda; class Malacostraca; order Decapoda; family Palaemonidae; genus Macrobrachium; species Macrobrachium rosenbergii. Next base: position 42,112,810 of record NC_089795.1, read on the forward strand.
GGTACAGTAAAAGGAACGAAAGGGGTTGCAGCTAGGCGCCGAAGGGACGCTGCGAAGAACCTTAAGTAATGACTACAGTGCACCGCATGAGGTGCACTGACGGCACTATCCTCTACGGTACTTGAGGAGAATGATCCTGAATCTATGAAAATTGACGGTTACCGGGAACCCAATAGAACCGCAGGAGAACCGCTTTTTCGCTAGTTTGGTTCCACTCAGAGGTAGGCACGCAAACACTCGCCATTAATACATTACTGCAGAATTTTATTCGTTGAAAAAGACTGATTATCTGATTTCTGGATCCTCAGGTCCAACAGTGGCTCACTGCCGCTAACACTAGAGTCGCCAAGTCTGTTGCATTAAACAAAGAAACGTGATTATTTCATGCCTAAAGGCGTAGAAGAAACACCATTTCATCATTATGAACTTTAACACACACACACACACACACACACACACACACACACATATATATATATATATATATATATATATATAATATATATATATATATATATATATATATATATATATATATACAGTATATCTATAATTCATACACACACACACACACACACACACACACACACATATATATATATATATATATATATATATATATATATATATATATATATATATATATATATATATATATAGTATACTGTATGCTTGCAATCGTGTCGCCTCAATGCAGTAGCCTATATGCTTTTGATATTAAATAAGATGAGACTGCAAGCCAGACACCTTCCCCTCATTCCATCACATAAAGAGGAAGAGTAAATTAATCGCTATTTCAATAGTCGCTCTCTCAAGCTTACTGTGGCCCACTGCCGCTTACACCAGACCCCTAATGCATTCCATCAACGGAAACCCAAAAGGCATGTCAAATAAACGTCTTATTGGCATCTTCTATCATTACAGGGGCGTGACGTGAATAAATAAATGTATTTACTCAAATCAAGTAGGAAAGTATACATGCAATACACAAAATATGAAATATGCAATATTGAGACAGACTGATTCATTTATTGATCGCTTTCTACAAACTGGCGTTGCAGAAATTATGATATAATAGTGATTGACATATGAGGAAGAACTTGTCTGCCCTGCTTCAAGTGAAAGCTCCACTGTACCCAAGACGGGGTAACATTTACGCCTCTCAATGAAGCAGCTAATTGAGAGAGAGAGAGAGAGAGAGAGAGAGAGAGAGAGAGAGAGAGAGAGAGAGAGAGAGAGAGAGAGAGAGGATTAATAATGTCACGTGTGGAGAGAAAAAGGAAGGCTTGATCATAAGATTCAGTAGCCAGAGAGAGAGAGAGAGAGAGAGAGAGAGAGAGAGAGAGAGAGAGAGAGAGAGAGAGATTTTTATTATCTTAAGAATAGAGCTTCCATTCATGCCCGCCTGGCAGTCATGTTGGTACTCCCCACTCTCCCCTCGTACTACTACTTACTGCTTGCGTGCACTTGATACGATCAGACTCCCCCCGCGCCCTTTTGTTCCAAATGTTCATGTGAACATCCGCTTCTGGCTATTATACCAGACCCGAAACCTGTATTAACCACGAGCGCACACGCACGCTGATGACAAGTCGAGTACTTTGAGAGAAATTATTTTTCTTTTCATTCATTCAAGGATAAAGCTAATCTTGTTCAATAAAACTGTACGAACAGCTAAAACTTATGAAGCTGGGCCAAATCCAAAAATATACGTGATCAAATAAAAAAAAACAAATTGCATATTTTTTTTCTGAAAGAAGTACTGTATATTTCACTTCAAAGAAAATTGGACAGAATAATAGCTGTAAACGACGAAATTAATCTAAACTCAATGATAACTTGAAGCCAAAACATTAACTGCTTTAAAGATGAAAATCTGAATATTAAAAAAAGAAGGCAACTGAACAATATAAAAATAAAATATCGGTTGAGCTTCAGACTGTCACACGATGGGCCGGAGTTCAATTCCCGCGGCCGGCTGATGAAGAGTTAGAGGAATTTATTTCTGGTGACAGAAATTCATTTCTCGCTATAATGTGGTTCGGATTCCACAATAAGCTGTAGGTCCCGTTGCTAAGTAACCAACTGGTTCTTAGCCACGTAAAATAAGTCTAATCCTTCGGGCCAGCCCTAGGAGAGCTGTTAATCAGCTCAGTGGTCTGGTAAAACTAAGGTATACTTTTTTATCCTTGGTAAAGAAAGCACTGGTTCCCCGTAGTGGATAAATTACTGGAGTGCAAAGAGTGATACTGATGGCCGTACTGTAAAAGCGGCCCAATGGCGATTTGCTGCAAAGGGTTAATCTTCATGACAAAAAAAAAAAAAATCAGGAATAAAACAAAATGCAAAAACAAAAAGAAAGAAACCACACAAGACGAGAGATCAAGGAGTGCATCATGACTAAGGCGTTCCCTCATTAGAGAACCTGAAAACCGCTTCTACTTCTTTCCGAACCGGTAAATGTCCTCCAATCCCCCTTCCCCAACCTCCCCCTACACTCCGTCCCCCAACCAATGTACGCCTCTCGAGGAAGGAGAGAAGAAGGGGGGGGGAGGGGGAATGAGGAGTCCCATTCTGTAACCCCCTCCCTCCCCACAGGGTTATCAAACGGGGAGTGGATCATCTTCCTGCTCAACATCAACGTCACTTGAATCTCTCGCTCTCTCTCTCTTTCTCTCGCTCTCTCTCTCTCTCTCTCTCTCTCCCCTCCGCTGGTGCAGTAGCTCACTCCTGAATTAAAGCTAACAGCACTTTCTGCTAATCAACGACACGCACTGCCTCTGACGGGAGGGTGAACAACATGCCAATTCACAACGCAATCACGCCGATTACTCGCAATTTCATACCGACTTCTGTAATATATTCGCGCCCCAGGTATGAGAGGCGGAAAATTAAAAACGAACTGGCGTATCACTTCCACATGACACAAAGAGAGAGAGAGAGAGAGAGAGAGAGAGAGAGAGAGAGAGAGAGAGAGAGAGAGAAAGGTGCTTCTTGTTTCCGTGTTTATGTTCCGAGGTTTCGACTGAAATTGCACTGCTTTTACAAGTTCCAAGATTATTCCTTGGAAGTCACTCGGAGAGGGATTGCAATCGCCACTTGATTTCAAGCCAGAATGACAAATCCCTTCCACTTTGCCCACATTTCACTTCTTCCACAGCTACCAGTTTTCCCCCATCTGGACCAATCGTGTTTCTTGCAATCTTCTTTACCTATTTTTCAAGTTGCTTACACGTTTGTGCGGGGCAAATTCAACAGCACAAATGCCAAAAATACGTGAAGCATACTGGTCATGTTTTCTATTCTCGATTCTACTCGGTCAAAAATGACAATCTGCAGGTAATTCGTGTCAGATTATTCTGTAGGCATCGTTACATGTGAAAGCTTTTAATATCTTTTTGAAACAATCTCGGACATTTTTCAAATTCCCTAATCACCTTGGACAGCTCAAACGCTGTCTATTCTTCATTTAATTTCAACTATTTCACTTCATTCCAATTAATATTTGCAAAATTAAATTTTATTTGCAACCACTTCGGATCAGCAACCATGGTCACTTCTGTTTTTAAATTTCTCTCTCTTCTCCTCTAACGTTTTACATCTCTCTTTCACCAAATTATAAACCCACTGCATGATTTACGTCAATCTTATGAAAGCTCATGCAATTTACGCATTTTTTAACCGTAGAGTTACAACCCCTTGTTCTATGATTCAATGCACATAAGCGGCAGCATGGATCATCTTTATCTCTGTGCTCCGGGACCATATCTTTGACAACAGAAACATACGGTGTTTTGGCACCTCTCTCGCATTTAACTTATCAAGAGTCTTATGAATTAATTCTCTAACAACTGTTTAGTATAGTGTTTAGTATCGTGTTTAGTATTGCCCACAGCTGGTTTATCAAAAACATCTGAAAACTAGTTCGCAAAATTCTCCAAATTCTGCAAATATTCTTTTCTTGTAATCCAGTTGCTTATACGATCAACCTTTGACTCTTCACTCGATAAATTACAAACCACAATTTTAGGCGAAAGCTCCATCACATTTTTTAACCACAATTTTAGGCGAAAGCTCCATCACATTTTTTTTTATAGTAACATTGTCAAAATTTACCCTTCCTACGAGCTGCATCATCCATCCGTACTGAGTCTCAAAATTAATAACTTTTTGTTCTCTGTAAATCTGCTGTCAGCCTCAGGGCGTCTGATGTTTTTCCCTTCACACTAAGCTCATCTGTCTGCAGACTCAACAATTACACGATTCTTCTTAGTCTTCTTCTTGACGGCATCAGCATACGGAAAGGTCGATTCGTAAGCACTGAATACCTCTTTCCTATCTTACCGATGACCTCATCTTTCACTTCATCCACCTTTACAGAAATATGATCAACTATCTGCCCCAGTGTCAGCCCCAATTCATCTTTCAAAGTTTCCCCGCTCATTTTTCATACTATCTCTCAGCACTCTCCAGCCGTCTACACGGCACACATCCAATTTATTTATGCAAGTTTTCACTTTTGCACTCCATCAACATCGGCATAGGCTATTTCTTGTGTTTATGTACTACAAAACGTAAGTCATACCTAGGCACTGTCCTTCCCCCTGCCCGCATGACAAGGACAACAAAAGCTCATCATTGGAAGAAATTGTTAATGTAAGTATTACTTGATCATTAGGAAGTCACCGTATAGCTTCCAAACAATCGCAAAGCACCGTTTAGTACGCGCTAAATGCAGCTAGAAAAACCAGACTCGTCTGACCGCCATAGCTACTCACACAAATCATTATAGCAATCTTAATTCATACAAATGACATCAGAAAACTACAAAACGTCAAACATTACGATAATTTTGAAGTATATCCAAACATTAAAAAAATATAGGTGCATTGGCTATATTTAGGTGCAGAGAAAAGCGGGTCATCACCAGCTGCCAACAACTAAACAGAAAGGATGCA
>NC_089795.1:42120267-42142767 GCF_040412425.1 Macrobrachium rosenbergii
ATATATAAGTGGGCGTGGGCATATACGAACCCGAATGACCAACTCATTAAAAGGAAAAAAATGCTTATATTAAGAGAAGAAATTATACATATATCTCCTGGTAAAAAAAGCAATTTGGTATAAAATAATAACCTTGTATTATAAGATAATGCCTTTCCACTCGGTCAAATTTCTTAATTTCTACGAAACATGTAATTTTAGCTTTCCATAACAAGATACCTTATTTCCATCGTTTTGTTCCGCATTAAAAGTAAGAATGTTATCTCTGCCTAAAACCAAAACATTTATTGTTGTATAAACATATTTACTGGGACCTACGAGGTCATTCAGCGCTGAAAGGGAAATTGAAAGTAAAAAGGTTTTAAAGGTGTAACGGGAGGAAAACCTCGCAGTAGCATTTAAGACAATTGTTAGGAGAGGGTGGAAATTAAGATGGAAGAAAGAATCTGAACGGAGGTACAGTAAATGGAATGAAAGGAGTTGTAGCTAGAGGCCGAAGGGACGCCGTTAAGAACCTCAAGTAATGTCTATAGTGCAATACGTGAGGTGTACTGACGCCACTAACTCGCCCCCCCCCACCACAAAAAAGGGGATATAAACACATTTATTGTTATATGATGTGAGTTGATTTGACTACGCCATGCATCGAAATACGTCCCCACCGTCATCTGGGGAAAATGTAAATGACAGATGATTGACACAACGAACGGGGAAATATTATTTAAATATTTTCATTAAGTACAAGCTACTGCTGTACCTGGGTCCATTATGCATGTTCTTTATTTTTTGTAATCTAATTAAGTATTAGTAATGTACATGAAAAACACTGCTTACCCAAGCTTTTATTTTGACGAGATAAAGTGTTTAAAGGATCACTCAATATGTTTCTAATCATGCATAACAAAAAAGACAGAAATGTGTGAAATAGGTTCTCAGCGTCTAAAAAAAAATAATAATAATATAACTTTGATATAGTCAGCGATTTTAATAAAAATTCTGTTCCCTCGATCTTTCTGAATTCGCTTGTTTTCTCTTTTTACAACTTCTTCAATTCTGCCACGTTTTGACTGCAAATCATTTTAAAATCTGGCTCAGCCCTCCCCTTGATGTCACGATCTTGTCTACATGTCCTCTGTACCACAAAGTGTCCGTTTCAAGTAACACTCTCACTCTCTCTCTCTCTCTCTCTCTCTCTCTCTCTCTCTCTCTCTCTCTCTCTCTCTCATACTGACGTATTTCATTCTAATTCAACAGACTATCCAACATCCAAATATTTGTACACTGGATTTCAACAGGAAAAGCCAAACCTTCATTTCAACTTCATATATTTCTCTTCAACTTCATATATTTCTCTAAGTACCTCAATTCTGTTTTGTCTCTGGTTGGGGGGGAGACTAATTATAGCTAATTTCTCAGTATATGATTCCATTTTCCTCTTTTTACGTTCCATTACATTCTTTGGGATCCTTCATAAATTTCCCTCTTGTTCCATTCAACATACCCATTTTGACCCCACGCTTTGCTTCAAAGAGTGAAAAATCTTTTAATTCTCAAACTTATTTTCTTTCGCCTTTATTCCTAATGAATTTTAATAGTAAAAGACCTTAAAAATTCATTTAACTTCAAAACGTTCCAGAGAAGACGCAATGCATTACTACCCTAATACTATTCTCCTTCCATTTTAATACATTTTTATCTATTTATTAATTTATTCTTTTTTTTTTTTTTAATAAGCGAGATCTCTTCTTTCTGTATTTCCCTTTACCTCCTCTTACTTATTCCTAATGAACACCGCATTCTTGGGAAATTTGAATTTCAAGTCAATGGCCTCTGTGGGCTTGTTCCATATGAATAGGGTTCATCTTCTGAATAATAATAATAATAATAATAATAATAATAATAATAATAATAATAATAATAATAATAATAATTAATAATAATTTAAAATGAAGTTAAAACAATTTAAAAGGACTGAAAAACCTTCAAGTCATGAACACCTGTTTACGTAGACCAGGTATTAACACTCGGGTGTTCGCGATACCCAAGGGCTCAGACAAAAAGGGGATCCTAAGCGTGCTTAATACGAGAGAGAGAGAGAGAGAGAGAGAGAGAGAGAGAGAGAGAGAGAGAGAGAGAGAGAGAGAGAGAGAGAGAGAGAGAGAGAGAATGTTAATGACATCATAATAAATTAACTACAATTTACAGCAATTGGTTCTATAAAATGTAGCGACGTTTTATACTGAATTGGTTTTAATTTATGGTCATTCTCTATTCAGCGTCAGATTAATGGGGGTTACTGGTTAGAGGTCTATCTGCCCTGGATGGGGGTTGGGGGGGTTTGCTTGGTAAGAAACACACTGCATACATTTCATGAAGGATAATCAGTCCAAATAAAACTGAATAAAACAAGTAATCAGATTCTTTTTATTAAGGTCAATAACTAAAATTACGCTTGGAAACTCTTCACTTTCTCGACCTCTATATTGCTTGTCTAGTTGATAACCATTATATATATATATACATATATATACATACATATATATATATATATATATACACATACATATACATACATACATATATATATATATATATATATATATATATATATATATATACAATATATATATATATATATATATATATATATATATATATATATATATATATATATATATATATACATATACATATATACTGTATATTATATATATAATGGTTATCAACCAGACAAGCAATATAGTAACTTTTGTCTCCATATATATCAAGGAGAAACAATAAATTCTTAGTAAAACACAAATTCACTTTCAATTTCAGTTATATTTGGATCTGTCACTTGATATACTGCTTGTCTTTTCTCTTTCCTTCCTTGTTTTTTTATGATCTTAATCTCATGCTGTTAGCTATAAGTCAGTGCTGGAGCCGTGGAGGCCATACATCTCGTAAAAAAAAAAAAAAAAAAAAAAAAACCGCAACAGACAAGAGCCATGTAATGGAAGGTCAGAACGCCAGCAACAGACATGTAATTCCTCTGCCATGAATCATGACGAGATCGCAGAGACAGGATACATTACAGACCAAAAGCTGAGAAACTGTCAGCTCAGTCTGCTACGACAGCCCCCAACACTTAAGAAGAGAGACCCTACGACGTCGCCCCTACGCCCTCAACAAAGGTCTTCGAGAGCCCCTCGCCGCCTCTTCATTTCCGCTATGCATTTTTCATAAAACCATTTCTCGTTCAAACAGAACGCTCCTACATTCATAATGACACCAATCTCTCTCTCTCTCTCTCGGTATTCCCTTTCCTAGCTGCGAAAACATATTGAATCGGTGTTTACTGGATGATAAAAATTGCGTACAGAACTTGTCACTTTACGACAAGATACCTTATACTACTAAATCGTGCCAAAGGTATGATATTAAAGATTTTCCTTTCTGTAAAAGGGGTTATCTTTTATTTTGTACATTTCTGACTTCCCCTCTTAGCATAAACATTTGACCACTCTTCTGAGAAATAAACATTTTACCCCCTTTGAAAAATAAACACTTGAATCCCCTTTTTGAGAAATATACATTTTATCCTCTTTTGAGCAATAAAATTTGACCCTCTTTTAAGAAATAAACATTTTATCCCATTTTTAGCAATAAAGTTTGACTCCCTTTTAAGAAATAAACATTTTATCCCCTTTTGAGGAATAAACATTTGACCCCCTTTGGAGAAATAAACATTCAACACCCACCCCTTTTTAGAAATAAACATGTGAACACCCATTTGAGAAATAAACATCTGACCCTTCTTTTTCAGCAATAAATACCTGACCCATTTTTTGAGGAATAAACCTGACATTCCCTCAACCAGGGAATTAACTTTTCATTCTTCCTTTGAGAAAAACAAAATCTTCTGGTTCATCTTCTGATCCTTTTGGTCTTTCTTTTAAGAAAGAATTTTTTTTACTCTTTTCGAGAAATAAACTTTCATCCCATGGTCGGAGAAATAAATATGGATGGACAACATTTTGCCTCCTCTTGGGAGAAATAAATTCATAACCACTCTTTCGAGAATGACTTCTATGTATGGAAATAAACTTTTACCTTCCCTTTATTGGAACTCCTCGTTCTGGAAAAAATTTTGTTTGCCTTGTCCATCATCCTAACTTTTTTTTTTAATATATCCTGCCTATTAATAATAAAATCTTTAAAATACACTTTTACCTTACCAGTAACTCCTCGTTTTGGAAAATCTATATTTTGCAGTATCCATCTTATAAACTTGTTTCTACAATTTACCCTGACTATTAATGATAAAATCTTTAACCCTCTGTTAAAAAATTCTCCCCTTTTCGAAATAAAACTTTCGACCCGTCTCGTGAATTAAGCAATTCAGATTCGTCTCTGAAATATAACCTTTCTTGGACATATCTCTGATGAAATTTTCGACCATTTGTTTTGGAAGAATGCACAATTTAACTCCTGTTTTCATAAAAAATAATATGATTCTGTCGACTCTGGAATTTTGAACTTAATGAATCTTCATAAGAACTGCAAAAACGCCAATCATAAATGACCCTTAATCCAATACACAGAAACAGCAATAACCCTTTTTCAATGATAGTAATATCAACATGCAAAGATAACATAACTATAATATTGATGGCAGCAACGGCAAAAGCCACAATGATAATAGTGATAACAGTATAAAAAAAATTGCAATATCTTACAGAGACAACCATAATAATCACAATACTGACAACGATAACAATAATGTTGCAAAAGCTATCAATCATAATTATCAAGGATTTCTATAACAAACAAACAAGCATAATCTAAATAATTGTAAAAGACGAAAATTACTTTCTTTTTTAATTAAGAAGAATCTTTACTCTTTAAATCTCTGTTGAATCTGAACCACAAATATGCGATCAAAATCAAAGACTGATTCTGAAAGACACGAAAGTAATAAAACATTCACCCATTAACCTAAAAACTTTTAAATGCTATCAAAAAATCACGAACATCTCTTTGCAGAAAATCATTAATAAGGTTATTCACCTATTTCTTTCTTCTTCTTTGAAATGTGGGCTTTCAGTTCTATGGAAGCTTGCTTTGTAAAGTGATAACCTCTTACGCTTGATATATGCATTTTCAATTCTCTCGCCCCAAGCGACAGAATTAATTACAGGAAAGACAAGGCCATTACTCAGCACAGTTAAGCATGACTAAGACGGTTAGATAAGGCGACAAAAAATATTCTTATCTGAACAGATTAAAACACTTTCGTCTAAAACAGCGGTATCTTGAAACTGCACTCAGCGAAAAGGTTTCACTGAACAAATATCTTTTCCTTATTTTATATCAGTGATAAAATGCGAGATATGTTTAAAGTATTTATATATTCCACTTAAGTAATCAAGATGGGTAATCGCATACGACAGGCTGTACAAATTCTCATTTCGTTTAAAACTAATTTCCTGAGCACAAATGGGAATGTTTCGTATCTGAACACATTCCGTGAGAGCAAAACTTCTCAAAAACAATATTCCCACCCGTTTATCAACTCATATAACGCTGGTAAAACAATGAATGTTTCATTATTTCACGTTTCCACAAAATTCAGAACACGGTTAAGCTATTAAGGGGTGTGGCTCTAAAGAAGAAACAGAACAATTGTAAATGTCACAATTATGATACAATTTAATCGCTGATTCGTGGATGAATACATAGGAAGTGGAGCAAACTTCCAAGATACTAGCCTCGTCATAACATATGCTACAGTATATATATATATATATATATATATATATATATATATATATATATATATATATATATATTATTAGAGAGAGAGAGAGAGAGAGAGAGAGAGAGAGAGAGAGAGAGAGAGAGAGAGAGAGAGAGAGTGGAATGAATGAATAACCAACTGAGAGAGAGAGAGAGAGAGAGAGAGAGAGAGAGAGAGAGAGAGAGAGAGAGAGAGAGAGAGAGAGAAGGGTGGAATGAATAACCAACTGAGAAGAAAGTCTCTCGTGGTTGACTCTTTTACATGGAACGAAGGCACAAAAGTCGTTCGAAGAAGAAGAAGATGAAGAAGAAGAGGCAGTCAACTGGCTAGGCCTAAACCCTGCTAATGGCACGAAGCATTTGCCACACCCAGTTGACAAACTCCAAAGATTCAAGCAGGATTATAGACCGTACAGAAGTTGCATGGGCAGTTAGTCCTCGTTACCCGACACCAAGGAGAGAGAGAGAGAGAGAGAGAGAGAGAGAGAGAGAGAGAGAGAGAGAGAGAGCATTTAGGCTTGAGTATAATCGATTCCTATTTCTGGTTCTCTCTCTTTCCCCAAGGCCACATAATTATTCACTGAGATATATAACCTGAAGAAACCTACAATAAAATTACTTTAGGGACAACCCCAACCACCCACCTCCACCCCACCCCCACTACCCACTAAGGGGCTTTCGGGTCTTAATGTGACCCACTAACTCATACGCATGCGTCGTCAAGGTCTATCGCAAGTGTATCGTTTTGGAATAAAGCTGTTACCTCCATCGACATATTCCAGCATCAAATCAAGGGAGTTTTTGATCCTGCGAGCTAGTTTTCAATATGACCACCTATCCAGGTACTGACCTAACCAATGTTATTCACCTTAACTGATCCGAAGACAGGGATGTGGTGACCGGTATAAATAGGTCTCTACTTCGAGGAGTAGGCAACCTAACGTTATACAATCCGACAGCGCGTAAGACCCGGGGTGCATCGAACGTGTTATGCAGAGCAACAACAATTAACTACAACAAACCCTTTTCCTGAAACCTACCCCCGAAAACGGAGTCGTCCAAAGACGACCCCGGGGTACAACGGTCCGCTACCATGGTGCCCGACGAAGCTGACACATCGCTGACGTGACTAGTAACCAAATAAAATCTAACTGACAGTAATGATAATGACTCCCCCGCTTTTTTCTTTCCTCTCTTTAATCCCGCTCTCTTTCTTTCTCTTTCTCTCTCTCTCTCTCTTTCTCTTTCGTTTTAAAGAGGAAAAACAGTACGAGACGCCAAAACGAAATCGGAGGAAAGGGGGATTTTGGAACGCGCGTACGAGGCGACATTCCCAGTTGGAATAGAAAGGGAATTTGGGCGTTGTGTTCCCTTCACCCCAAGGACCAAATTGCCACGAAGCCACTTTGGGGAGGTCTTATCAGAATAATGTAAATTGAGGAGATATCCTTAACACCGTACACTTTATATAATTACTTTTATCAAATCCCGTGCCATCAGTCCTAATTCTTCGACTTCTTTAAAAAAAAAAAAAAAACGTTCACCGTGAAAACAACTTTTGCCACACAGCACCAAATCGACATCGACGCAAATCGACAGCAGGAGTAAGACACAACAGAGTTTCCGAGGAAGGACTTAATTTATTACCTCGGCATTTACATAGACTTCTAAGACGAACTCCAATAATGCTACAGCCTACTTCTCCTCCTCCTCCTCCTCCTCTAGGCCTGATATTATCATATTCAAATCGACGTCAAAGCCAAGATACCATTTCTCAAATCTTCTACCGAAAAAAACTTTTCGATAAGAAACTTCAAACATTTGTCTCTTTTCGAGTAAAAGATTATTATTATTATCATCAACATTAACATCATCATTATCGTTATTATTATCATTATTAAAAATGAACTTAATTCACCATGAAGGAATCAAAACAGCCTTCATATCTTGCTAAGCAGGGCCAATGAAGCAAAGACAAACTAGGCAGCTCGTAGCCTGTGGTTAAGAAAACAAGCAGTAATATGGGCCATATCTCTTTCAGTAATCCTGAACTCTCCTCCTCACCTGAGACACACGAGTTGGATCCCAAAACACAAAGGAAACCATAAAATTTCCTAACTTGGGGCCGGGGCAAGGAATGGAGGTCGATCGAATGGAACCACACTGCCAAATTTGAAGTGATATACAAATCTCTCCATACATTGTGGAAAGTTCTGGAGTTCAGAGAAAAACGAAAATAACATTTATAATACAGAAATTATTTCTATAACCATGGAATACTATATCATTTTTCAAGAGCCACAATAAACATTGCTCTAGGTCAATGAACACATTGCTGACACCATTACAACTAAGCTTGTTCGTAAGTATGGACGCTTTAACATACAAAGGAAAAGAGTGATTTTTGTCTATGAGCCAACACGTACTTAAGCTTTATGCATCCCGTCTTGGGATACTGTTGAGAATGGAATCCACAGCTTTGGATAAGGTTAGACACGAATGAAAATGGGCTTTCAAATTCAGAGCAGTGTGACACGAGAGGAAATAGACGTGTAAAGAGTAAAATCATCTGCACGCAATAGCGATAACCAAGGGAGGCTGAGTGATAATGATTCAAATCCAGAAAAGAGGAGAGGTCGAGAGGTAAAAAACTCAGTATCACTATCAAAGGCTGACATGACATCATAAGCCACAATGGACGCTGAAAAGCAAACCCTTCTGCAGAAACGGTACAGCCATAAAGGAAACTTGGTTAATGAAGCCCTAGGGCAGACTGTATAAGGAGTCTCTGGGAATGCAACGACTATCAAATATTCTCCAAGGAGGTTCATCAGATATGAGAAAGGTTATTTTTTCCAGTCAGGCTGAAATTTGAGCACTACGTCGTAACAAACCTAAGAAAGTACAAAGTCGACTAGAGACTTAATGACTAAATGACTTTATCACTAAAGTCCGATTCATCTTTTTTTTTATTTTCACAGCAAACGCAAAAACGCAAAAATAACTAGAGAGAGAGAGAGAGAGAGAGAGAGAGAGAGAGAGAGAGAGAGAGAGAGAGAGAGAGAGAGCTCTTAGGACCTAAGCCTCCGCATGGTACATTTGCAAACAGGCCGAGCTCTCTCCAGAAGATAATAGTAAAGTGCCTTCAATCCCCAGCCAGCTGTTATGAGAGGCAGCCAATACTACGGCTAAAGAGAGAGAGAGAGAGAGAGAGAGAGAGAGAGAGAGAGAGAGAGAGAGAGAGAATCCTACTGCAATCGTCAACAATAATCCTCCAGGGCTATATAAAGAGCTAGGCTGAATGCAGCTCCCGGTCAGATAGTGTAGCCAAAGATCTCTCGCGAAGTCCTTCGGCCTTATCGCTGAATAGACAAGCAGCCTAGAAGGAGGAAGAGACGAGAGCCCCAACCTCTCCTCTGAGCAAGTCAGTCAAGCAGCTACTTGCTCGTGTAACTGTGGCGATCGACGCTGGCAGTCTCGTAGGAGCTACATAATTCAACAGGCAGTGTTAACAGATGCACTGTATGAAAATAAATGCTTGTTTTGCTTATCCCCCATTTGGCTATTAGCCTCATATGTAAATTCACATACGTAAATATGCCACGCACACATATATGAGCAAGTAGACCTCCTTGCACATACGCACACACATACACACACACACACACAGAGAGAGAGAGAGAGAGAGAGAGAGAGAGAGAGAGAGATTTCAAAGGTGAGGTGGCCGAAGGCACGATCAAAACAATATGATGACTGATTGTGGAATTCGTACTCGCCATTCATACTCAGGGATTAGGGAAGCAAGATGCAATAAACCGAGACAGTGAGCTTGCAATTGCGTAGCGTGTATGAATGAGCGCACGAATGTATTTATATGCATGAAGCAAAAGGGAGAAGCGATGAGGAAAGAGAAACCATTGACGGAGGAACCATTTGAGGAGTGAGAAACCATTTAAGGAGGGAGAAACCATTTGAGGAAAAAACCCCATTTGAGGGTTTTTTTTTTTGAGGGGGACAAACCATTTGACGAAGGAGAAACTATCTGAGGAAGACGAAACCGTTTGAGGAATAAAATACAATTTGAGGGAGGAAACATTTGAGGGGGGAGAAACCAGTTGAGGAATAAAATACTATTTGATGAAGGAACCATTTGAGGAGGGAGAAACCATTTAAGGAAGAAAATACTATTTGGTGAAGGAACCATTTGAGGAAGAAAGAACCATTTGAGGCAGAAAAAACAGCTTGAGGCAGAAAAAACCATTTGCTGTGGGAGAAACAATTTGACGAAGGAGAAACCATTTGCGAAAGAAAAAACCCATTTGAGGAAGGAGAAACCATCTGAGGCAGAAAAAAACTATTTGTGGTAGGAGAAACTATTTGAGGAGTAAAAACCCATTTGAGGAAGGAGAAACTATTTGAGGAGGAAAAAACCATTTGAGGAAGAAAAACCATTTGAGGGGGGGAGGGGGGGCAAACCATTTGAGGAAGAAGAAACCGTTTGAGGAATAAAATACAATTTGATGGAGGAAACATCTGAGGAGGGAGAAACCAGTTGAGGAAGGAAATACTATTTGATGGAGGAACCATTTGAGGCAGAACAAAAAACCATTTGGGGCAGAACAAAAAATCATTTGAGGAGGGAGAAACCATTTGAGGAAGAAAAACCCATTTGAGGAAGAAGAAACCATCCGACGTACAAGAGACCATTAGCAAGCAAAAACGACCATGGAAGATGGAGCGCGGGTGGAAACAGAAAGAAGGAAAACTCCCAACGAAGACCAAACGACGAAAACCGCAGCCCAAAGAAGCGAGTAGCGAGCAGAGATCCCTGCACCTTGGGCATTTGGAGCCTGCTATTAAGAGAAAGGGGTAGCGTGTCTGCAATCATTAGGATGGGTCCATTACTGCCCTGACCCTTAATGACAGGTTGATCCTAATCATGTTCCCTTCCTTCTCCTCCTTCAGAAACGCCATTAATCTTTCAAAATTCCCTCTTTACCGGCGTCGTTCATCATAAAGAGAGGTTTTCTAACTTCCAAAAAATTTTACCTTTTCTGGTACGTTTTGCTATTTTTGCGTGGCTGAAAATAAAACTACATCCTACACACACACACACACACACACACACACACACACACACACACACACACACATATATATATATATATATATATATATATATATATATATATATATATATATATATATATATATATATATATATATATATATATATATATATATATATATATATATTAGGTTCTATATCAAGTAAAATTTTGTCTTTTCATAAGCGAACCACACGAAATATAACACATTTTACTCTATAAAAACCCAATCAAGCAAATCAAAAGCATACGCTCAATAAGATCCACCAGATGTACTTTTAACCTAATAAAATATGTCAAAAACAGGAAGAATACTGGGCACCAAATACTAAAATAATACCAATATTCATGAACTATGAAATCGCAAATAACACAGCAGTGTCAGTCTTTGCCAAAGTTTATGACAAACATCAAATCTTCAACAGTTGAGAACTTTAGCACAGAGGTCATGCGGAGAAGGATAAAGCTACTACATAGACCTTGGTCATGACATAGTGATATCTGGAAACAGTTATTCTTGTTAAGTCTCGATAACAGAGTCGAGAGCAATAATATTGCTTTAACTCTCTTTTCTTTCTTTCTTTCTTTAAATCTTCAGCTGAAAACCCTTATGGACAGAGTCATTATGCTATACGCACGAGAAGTGTCCATATGGAAATCAGCCTGATTAAGAGATAGTTTATAGGACAAGTTGATAAATAGATAAATAAATAAATATGTGGGAACAGAATATAAAATCGACACATCCGAATTCAGGTGAAGTCAGCAGCAGAGAGCAGGAATGAATTTGCTCCTCGCTTCAACGTTCGGAGATCAGAAGATTCCACAACTGCACAAGGCAAAGTAAATGTATCTCTTCCTTGACATTACGTACAAGGCATTATTTTAACACTGACCTTTGTTAAATCTTTCGAAACCTGTGTTGAACCCTTTATGCTCCTAGATTTATTTTCAATTATTTATTAATAAAGAGGGATTTTCAACGCTGATGGCATATTCGCATTCCACACGAAAGCGTGATAAATCACCAATAAATGAAAGAGCAGGCTGGACACCTCTGCAAACCCTTACATCGCGTCGAAACCAACTGGGGAAAAAAATTCGATAAATGACATTTAAAACTTGACAAATATCCAAATGCGACGCAATTAGCACACCGAGCGGGCCTTTAATCTAACTGAAAACTCATCCATCGCACCCGCTGACAACCTAATCGCTAGGGAATCGTTTGGTAATTAAAATGAAAACAGTGATTAATGGCTGATAACTAATTAATAACTAAAGCTGTCGTTACGTAAACCCCCCCCCCAACCCAAACCCCTATCTCCCCGGAGGAATCACCACCCCCCATAAATATATGGCGTCGAGGTCAGAAATATAGAAATATATGGACTGCTCAAAAAAAAAAAAAAAAAAAAAAAAATCTGGTCGTTTGTTTTCCCGTGCTTTGAACCTACGGGATTCTGTTTCTCCTTCCGTTTTCCCTAAGCCTAGAATTTCAATAAAAAAAAAAACTGATCTTGATACGAATGCTAACCTAAAGCCAAGTCTGTCTGAAAGTTGAAATAAGAGACTTTTAGTGTGATTAAATCTGAATTACTAAAACACACATGGAGACGATATATATATATATATATATATATATATATATATATATATTTATATATATACACATTATGTGTGTATGTATATGTATATGTATATGTGTGTTTATATATACATATACACACACACATATATATATATATATATATATATATATATATATATATATATATGTGTGTGTGTGTGTGTGTGTGTGTGTGTCCTGTTCAGCAACAAGGTGAATATCAACACCAAAGGAAGTTAGTTCGTCCACTGTTAAAATACAATAGAAAAAATATCAATCCCTACGAGGCTACAGACCAGGTACAAGAGAAAGATTGAACGTAGTATTAAAAGGAGTGGGAAGAAATTACTAGAAACTTCCAGCAAACCTTAGCGACCAGGTGCAAGTGGCAATAGATCACAACAGGCTCAAATCAAAGGAACAAGTTTAAAACGTTGGTCGACGCCATACTTCCTCTGTTTGGAGAGTTATCGCCTTAATTTAAATTTAAATTCAGCAGCACTTTTTTTTTTTTTTTTCAAAAATCAATATATTATCATGATTCATTTCATGCTTCTCTTTCAAACATATTATCATAATTCATTTTATGCTTCTCTTTCTAACATAATAATTCATTCCACGCTTCTCTTTTTGACATATAATTCATTCCACGCTTCTCTTTCTAACATATTATAATTCATTCCACGCTTCTCTTTCTAACATATAATGCATTCCACGCTTCTCTTTCTAACATATCATAATTCATTCCACGCTTCTCTTTTAACATATCATAATCCATTCCAAGCTTCTCTTTCTTACATATCATAATTCATTCTACGCTTCTCTTTCTAACATATAATTCATTCCACGCTTCTCTTTCTAACATATCATAATTCATTCTACGCTTCTCTTTCTAACATATCATCAAAATTCATCTCACGCTTCGCTTTGTACACAATCTGATTTTGAAGATGAAGTTGGTGATCTTTATTCGTTAGGATCTTCTACTGTAACGCCTTATTCCATTAAAAGGTGAGTGAACAGACATTTCTTTTAGTTCTGTTTAAATCAAAGCATAATTAATGCTTGGCAAAGGTTTTGAAAATGGTTAAAAAGATTTATTTAAAGCATCAATAATGTGAAAGATTCAATATTAAATAACCAAGTTTGCTATGGAGAAGGACTGACATGTCAATTCAAACCCGGGTAACAGAAGTAGATAAAATAGAAGATAACAGACAATGGAGAAAAACGAATCGGATAAATGTACACAGGCATAAAAATACGCAATACACGTAATAAAAATTAAAGGCAACAGTGTATAATGCTTTGAAATATACAAAAAAATCAATGACGTATGGTGCTTTCAAGTATATAAAAATATAACCCAATAGTGTATGGTGCTATCAAGTAGTTAATATAAAAATAAAAGCCAATAATGTATGGTGCTTTCAAGTATATAAAAATAAAACCCAATCGTGTATGGTGTTATCAAGTATATATAAAAGTAAAACCCAACAGTGTATGGTGCTATCAAGTATATATAAAAATGAAACCCAATAATGTAAGGTGCTTTAAAGTAGATATAAAAATAAAATTCAATAGTGTATGGTACTGTCAAGTATATATAAAAACAAAACCCAATAGTATAAGGTGCTTTAAAGTATATATAAAAATAAAACCCAACAGTGTATGTGCTTTCAAGTATATAAAAATAAAACCCAATAGTGTATGGCGCTTTACTGCATAAAAATAAAACCCAATAGTGTATGGTGCTGTCAAGTATATAAAAACAAAACCCAATAGTGTATGGTGCTGTTATGTATATAAAAATAAAACCCAATGGTGTATGGTGCTGTCAAGTACATAAAAACAAAACCCAATAGCGTATGGTGCTGTAAATTATATAAAAACAAAACCCAATGGTGTATGGTGCTGTCAAGTATATAAAAACAAAACCCAATAGTGTATGGTGCTATCAAGTATATAAAAACAAAACCCAATAGTGTATGGTGCTGTCAAGTATATAAAAACAAAACCCAATGGTGTATGGTGCTGTCAAGTATATAAAAACAAAACCCAAAAGTGTATGGCGCTGTCAATATATAAAAATAAAACCCAGTAGTGTATGGTGCTGTCAAGTATATAAAAACAAAACCAATAGTGTATGGTGCTGTCAAGTATATAAAAACAAAACCCAATGGTGTATGGTGCTGTCAAGTATATAAATCAAAACCCAAAAGTGTATGGCGCTGTCAATATATAAAAATAAAACCCAGTAGTGTATGGTGCTGTCAAGTATATAAAAACAAAACCCAATAGTGTATGGTGCTGTCAAGTACATAAAAATAAAACCCAATAGTGCTGGTGCTTTAGTGCATAAAATAAAACCACTGGAAGTTCCGTTGTCAAAGGGGATTAGCGCGAGTCTGGTTTCTGTCTCTCCCTCTAAAAGAACACGAAAAAGTTCCCCCTGTTTTTCTTTCCCCTGTGGCAAGGCATTTTGGCCCTTACAAACTTAACCTAGTCAAATAATTCTCACTTTGTTACTTCCAAAACTCATTTTCCTTCCTCGTCTGCACAAACAGACTTTGACGGTCAAATTATATTATTACTATAAGCGTGGGGAGAGAGAGAGAGAGAGAGAGAGAGAGAGAGAGAGAGAGAGAGAGAGAGAGAGAGAGAGAGAGAGAAAACAAGAGCAAACAAAACACTGAGAGAGAATATTACCAGTACAAACGAGAGAGAGAGAGAGAGAGAGAGAGAGAGAGAGAGAGAGAGAGAGAGAGAGAGATAAGAGAGAATAATCATCGGAGCACGCAAAAGAAAAAGAGAGCGTGAGAGAATAGTATCAGTGCAAACAAGAGAGAGAGAGAGAGAGAGAGAGAGAGAGAGAGAGAGAGAGAGAGAGAGAGAGATTCTCCCTCCTTACATTGTAGTCAACTAAGCAGATAGACGTTTTCCACAAAAGGGGGAGAGAAACCAACCCTTCCCGTTTATTGCGAACCGTCCGGCGATGATTAAGATCGATTCGGGACTCAGGCATCGCCCCTTCTGCCTTCTTTAACTTAGTAGTTTAGCACTGTCAGGATGCCCTAACCCTTACACCATGTTCGAATCACCTCTAATCAACATTCTGTGAGATAAATAGAGAAAAAAAAAAACGCCAGCAACGAGCGTAGAAATGGCTACCCATACCGTTACAAGATCAACAGGAACCTCTTTTTTTGGCCCCAGGGATATCTACTCTTTACTTAGAACATCTGTTCTTGATCCAGGAATATCTGTTATTTCTTTAGAACACCTATTCTTTACTAAGGACATATATTCTTGGTCCAGGATTATCTATTCTTTACTTAGAACATCTATTCTTAGCCCAGGATTATCTATTCTTTTCTTAGAACATCTATTCTAAGCCCAGGATTATCTATTCTTCACTTAGAACATCTATTCTTGGTCCAGGAGTATATATTGTTTATTAATAAAATCTGTTCTTGGTCAAGGAATATCTTTACTTTACTTACAACATCTAATCTTGGTCCAGGAACATCTATTCACGGCCCAAGAACTTCTATTCTTGGCCCAGGAACATCTATTCTTTACTTAAGAACATCTATTGCTGGTCCAAGGACCTCTATTCATGGCCCAGGAACTTCTATTCCTGGCCCAGGACAATCTAGTCTTTATTTTGGAACACCTACTGTTGGTCCAGGGACCTCTAATTATGGCCCAGGAATATTTAATGTTACCCAAAAACTTTTACTTTTTACCAGGGGCTTCCATTCATGGCCCAGAAACATCTACTGTTGACCCAGGAACACCTATTTTTGACCCAGGGACATCTATTTTTGACCCAGGGACACCTATTGTTGACCCAGAAACACCTACTGTTGACCTAGGAACACCTGTTGTTGACCCAGGAACACCTACTGTTGACCCAGGAACAGATATTGTTGACCTGGGAATATCTATTGTTGACCCAGGAACAGATACTGTTAACCTAGGAGCACATATTGTTGACCTAGGAACACCTGTTGTTGACCCAGGGACAGATATTGTTGACCCAGGAACACCTACTGTTGACACAGGACCAGATATTGTTGACCCAGGAACACCTATTGTTGACCCACAAACAGCTATTGTTGACCTAGGAACACCTATTGTTGACCCAGGAACACCGATTATTGACCCAGGAACACCTATTGTTGACCCAGGAACAGCTGTTGTTGACCCAGGGACAGATATTGTTGACCTAGGAATACCTACTGTTGACCCAGGAACAGATATTGTTGACCTAGGAACACTTATTGTTGACCCAGTGACAGATATTGTTGACCTAGGAACACCTACTGTTGACCCAGGAACACCTACTGTTGACACAGGACCAGATATTGTTGACCCAGGAACACCTATTGTTGACCCACAAACAGCTATTGTTGACCTAGGACAGATATTGTTGACCCAGGAACACCGATTATTGACCAAAGAACAGATATTGTTGACCCAGGAACAGCTGTTGTTGACCCAGGGACAGATATTGTTGACCTAGGAATACCTACTGTTGACCCAGGAACAGATATTGTTGACCTAGGAACACTTATTGTTGACCCAGTGACAGATATTGTTGACCTAGGAACACCTACTGTTGACCCAGGGACAGATATTGTTGACCTAGGAACACTTATTGTTGACCAAAGAACAGATATTGTTGACCTAGGAACACCTATTGTTGACCTAGGAACACCTATTGTTGACCTAGGAACACCTATTGTTGACCAAGGAACAGATATTGTTGACCTAGGAACACCTATTGTTGACCTAGGAACACCCACTGTTGACCTAGGACCACCTATTGTTGACCCAAGGACAGATATTCACCTAGGAACACCTATTGTTGACCTAGGAACACCTTTTGTTGACCTAGGAACACCTATTGTTGACCAAGAAACAGACATTGTTGACCTAGGAACACCTATTGTTGACCCAGGAACAGATATTGTGACCTAATAACACCTATTGTTGACCCAGGAACAGACATTGTTGACCTAGGAACACCTATTGTTGACCAAGGAACAGCTATTGTTGACCTAGGAACACCTATTGTTGACCCAGTAACAGATATTGTTGACCCAGGAACACCCATTGTTGACCAAGGAACAGATATTATTAACCTAGGAACACCTATTATTGACCCAGGAACAGATATCGTTGACCCAGGAACACCTATTGTTGACCCAGTGACAGATATTGTTGGCCCAGGAACAGATATTGTTAACCCAGGAACACCTATTGTTGACCCAGGAACACCTATTATTGACCCAGGAACACCTATTGTTGACCTAGGAACACCTACTGTTGACCCAGGAACAGATATTGTTGACCTAGGAACACCTATTGTTGACCAAGGAACAGATATTGTTGACCAAGGAACACCTACTGTTGACCCAGGAACAGATATTGTTGACCTAGGAACACCTATTGTTGACCCAGGAACACCTATTGTTGACCCAGGAACACCTATTGTTGACCTAGGAACAGATATTGTTAACCTAAGAACACTATTGTTGACCCAGGATCCTCTGTTCTTGCTCCAGAATAATATATATTCTTGGCAGCCTTCTCGTCAGCATTCGCAGCTTCTGCCAGTCTTGTTTAAAAGCTGAACGTAAGCATTCATTCACAAGGAATTGAACTGGCATCAGATCTCTCTGATACAGTTGTTCTGGTGGTTATCTCAAGTCCAGTTTGTTTAAAAACTGCTACCACGGCGGCTTTCCGGTTTTCGTAAGCCAGCTTATTATTTTAAGAAATATTAATGAGAGTAAAAGAAACTACATAATAATTTTAATAATGAAAGTAATAAAAAAAATAACGACAACAATAATAACAGTTGAAAAGCAATAAGTACAACAATAATAACAACCAAAAGTCACAAACAAACATACTAGTTCGCAATACACACACACACACACACACAAATAACCAAGTCATGAACCAAAAGGCACAAACAAATTCAAACAAACCAGTTCGCCAAAAAAAAAAGTACACACACAAACACGAAACAAAAATACAAGGGCAGCCATGCCATAAACTCGTCCGCCTATCGACAACAATGTTATCTGTTATCGCAGTCATATTTTACCAGCAACAAATGATTTTATTTCTTCATTGTCTTGGTCACAGAATTGTCAATACAACCGCGTCTGCCATCATGATCGCACAAGCCACCGTAAGTCTGATTTATAATAGTCATCGATTATTATGACAGTCGTGGAAGTATCGAAAAAGAATGTCGGTATTCATTCGCGCGCCTCTTTGTTTGTGATTGTTTGTCTGTCTGTCCACATGATATCTCAAACTGTAACTGAACTGGAATTGGAATGTAAAATTTACGGCAAAGGCCAAGCGCTGGGACCTATAAGGTCATTCAACGCTGAAAAGGAAACTGAGAGTATAAAAGTTTGAAAGGTGTAACAGGAAGAAAACCTCACGGTTGCACTATGAAACAACTGTTAGGAGAGGCTGGATTATAAGATAGAAGAAAGATAACGTGAACGGAGGTACAGTAAAAGGAATGAAAGGGGTTGCAGCTAGGAGCTGAAGGGACGCTGCAAAAGACCTTAAATAATTCCTGCAGTAGACCGCGTGAGGTGCACCGATGGCACTGCCCCCTTAACGGACAAAATGCAACTGATGGATTTCAATAACATTTTATGGAATGTTGGATTATGGGCCAAGGGAGAGTTGATAACATTTTTAAATGTATCCGAATTCGGATTCCGACACAGGATACTTTAATTATCGTTGACAAAGTACTTAATATGTTGAATGTTTTTAAGTTTCAAAATAGGCACTGTAGCTATTACAACCGACAGTTTTACAGGACAAAAATCAAAGCAAAGTAGAATACTATTCCTTACAATTTTTGGTAACCAAACTATAAAGAAAAGTTCCTGATGTAACCTTTTTCTCTTTATTTTTTAATTTTACAAATTTTGCGTATTTCATTTTACGGAAAACATTTTCTTCTTACAGAATTTCATCCTTTAACTGCAGCTCTTTAAATCTCTTTAATGTACAGCTCACTATATCTTCGTTAATTTAGAGCTCTTTAAATTTCCCAAGTTCTGCAGATCTTTTTATAATCCTCAGGCCTCTTTCTTATCGTCGCTTTACAGCTCTTTTTTTTTATTCCCTTAACTTTACAACACTTTTTACAACTTTATATTCTCGGTTTTACAGCTCATGAAATCTTTCCAACTTTACAGCTCTTTTAATTACCTTAATTCTAAAGCCATTTTTAGTCTTCTTTTTTACTTAACAGCTCTTGAAATTTTTTCAGCTGTACTGATCTTTTAATTCCCTTAATTTCATGGCCTTTTTTTCCTTCGAATAGCGGAGATTAAAGGAAAATGGAGGAGGAGGTGGAGGAGGAGGTAGTCGTTTTAAGTCGTTTTCCATTCGCAAAGAGCCGTTTCAGTCGCACATTAGGGCGATCTCTAAAAACGCTCCCTCCCCCACCCCCCTCCCCACGAATTCCATTCCATTACAATCAAACACGTCATGAAAAGAGAAAAAGCCAAAATAAAAAAAAAACGATCATTAAGAACCATTCCACTTCCCCTCCCCCCAACAACCCCATCAAAAAGGGGTTAAAAAAATAACAATCAATCGCCAGCGCGCAGGCGCGACAGACGACACTTTAATCCGGCCACCTTTACGTGGATTCGCACTTAATGACGAATGCATCGCTCATGCGAACGGAAATTGATCCCTACGTTCCGGGTTTTTAAGGTCCAAATTCCCTTGGCATCATCTGAAGAAGAGCAAGATTAATGGTCCGAGTTACATTTAACATTCCCTTCGCCATAGGATTCTGGTCCGTAAAAAGGGGCGCCCTAAGAATCACTTCGGAAGCTCGCGCGCGGAACGGGGGGGAGACAGAGCTGCGTAATGTGACGTCATTACGAACCAGAATCGTCGGAGTCACTTTGGAACCGTTTGGAATCGTGGTATCCATTCCTGGGGGAATTTTGGGGCGCCATCCATTCGGGCGATATTAGTGGGTATCACGGGACAACCAGAATATATGTAAGCATTTCCGATCTCTTTCTCCTACGTGTTCTTTTACAGGTCTGGGCAAGGAAAATAATCAAAATAAAATAAAGACTTATTAAAATGATGTATCTTCGAGTATGCATATCCATAGTAAGCGTAATCAACGTAAACAACTATAAAAATATGATGTATTAACACACATAAATAACTAGATAACCAACCAAAGGTGATCATTGTCTTAATTAGGCCGGACTTATTCCAATTGACATTTTCATAATAATAATAATAATAATAATAATAATAATAATAATAATAATAATAATAATAATACGTCTAACGACCGACTACGTGTAAAGAACTTGCCGTCGTCGAAACCGGGGCTAGCCTTTCTCACAACTGGCCTTAATGCATAATGGTGGTGGCCTTGGTCCGTGCCATGCAACGGTACGTAACGTCCCGAAAGTGAAGGGGAACCCTAAAATATAGATTAAAACCGCAATACTGAAGAAAAACAGAAGCAAGAAGAAAATTCCAAACCATTTTTATGCTTTTTTTTTATTTTCCATAAGGGTCAGACAGGAAAAAGAGTGAAACGAGAGATTCAAAATTGAAAATAAATAGACACAAGAAACAAAAAACATCAACATAAACAAAAAAATAACGGATAGTAAAAACTACAAAAGAAGTTATCTCAAAAAGGATTAGAATCTGTATAGTGTTTCACACAACTGTCAGACTCATGTGGCAAGCATAAAAGAAAAAAAAATCCCTTTTAGAAAAAATACATTCCCATTCCAACCAGACTGGAGGACACCGATCAACTGGAATCACCAGAGAAAAGAATAATTCACGTGTCTTGATCAGTAATCACGAGTGAAATGACATTTGGAATTTTTTGTCAGATTGTTTATTAAAAGCTCTCTAAGTCCATCTCAGGAATTTCCGCTTCGTATCTCTAATGAGAAATTAATTTCGAATACCAGTGAGAATTTCTGCCTGAGAAAAAGAATGAAATTTATTTTCATTTTCATCTAATCTTTTTTTTTTCTTGGCAAGTCGCGCGTCCCTTCTATTAGCACAGAATTCTCATTCTACGTTTTCCTCTTTTTTTTTTCTGCGGTTTTTTACCAACATCCCTCTGACCACTTTCATCTCTTTCTCCTCTCAATCAGTTCTCAATTTCCTCTCTCGCTCTCTTTATCCTATTTTCTCTTTCCTCTTTCCATTCCCTCTCTTCCATTTCCAGGCTTCACTGTGCTTGTAATTTTTTACCATTTCTTTTGAAGGTCTTTCTTAATTTTCCATGATTTATTCCTCATGATCTTATTTCAAAATTCGACTCGACAAAATAAGCTTGTTTATGTTCCCTTATTGGACTAACTTCCACTTTTGTTCAATCATTTGCTGGCACGTCAGTGCAAGCATATGAAATCAATCCATCAAATCAGTCGAAAGGCATCTTTTCTATGGTAATCATCATCTATTTTGAATGATCTGTGAGGTCTTTCAATCTCTCCATTCAAATGTGTTTCTTCGCCTCTGCCTCATTTTCCCTTCGACCCACGAACACCTAATTCACCCGAGATATCAAAACTCCCTTCTCCCACCCTATCCTGAAAACCATCAAAACACGTCACACATTCTCTCTCTCTCTCTCTCTCTCTCTCTCTCTCTCTCTCTCATCTCCAGGAAACATCTATGGGGCCACTTCTGTTTCATTTCCTTTATCTCTCACACGCTCTCCTCCATCACCAGAAAATATCTATGGGGCCCCTACTGTTTTATTTCCGCGCACGTTCTCTCTCTCTCTCTCTCTCTCTCTCTCTCTCTCTCTCTCTCTCTTACACCATCTCCAGAAAACATCTATGGAACCACTTCCATGCCTCTATGCCCCCATATAACCGGCAGGTCTTGCGTGGCTAATCTGCAGTCGGTATCAATGCTTCCCTTCACAAGAGTGCCATTGAA
>NC_089795.1:42147767-42150267 GCF_040412425.1 Macrobrachium rosenbergii
TATATATATATATATATATATATATATATTAAATGTGTGTGCATATTCTAAATAACGTAAGGCCACATATTAAAGCAAACATGTGACATAGAGAGATAAACACCCATCACAAAATACACACACATACAAACACACACACACACACACACATATATATATATATATATATATATATATATATATATATATATATATATATATATATATATATATATATATATGAAACTGACAGCACCAGCCTTGATAGTGGTAAAGTCATATATATATATATATATATATATATGAGAGAGAGAGAGAGAGAGAGAGAGAGAGAGAGAGAGAGAGAGAGAGAGAGAGAGAGAGAGAGAGAGAGCCCAGGGTGCTATTTCAAGGCATACGACTGTGTTTAGAGTTCCCCGAAGCGCGAACAATAACGAATGCATACAAGCAGTTCTCCACGCCCATTCATCCTGGGTGGCTCCCAGGCATATTTCCCTGTCCCCGCCTTCTCAGAAAAGAATTCAGTCAAATCGGCTTTCTACCATCATGTACAGCCACAGTAAATAAAGGATGAAATTTTTTATTTTAATAATTTCAGGCTGGGTTTTGAGAGTTCATCCTTGGGTTTTTGCTCGTGAGTGAAGGGACGCAAGCACTCATATTCAGACACACATGCATATATGTCTATCTCTGTATATCCTATCATGTATTTCTACTTTATATCATGGTTTATATACTCAGCCTACAACATATGAATAGCTATTTATATAGCTATCTCTCTGTCTATCTATCTATCTATCTATCTATCTATCTGTCTGCCTACCTATATCAGTACATAGACAGATAAATAATGTGGGTTTAAGAAGCATTCCGCTATATCAGTCACTGCAATAACGAATTCACTGAGAGAGAGAGAGAGAGAGAGAGAGGAATCACGGCGATGTCCAAGATAATACCGCATCAGCATGAATCAATAGGCAGCGGTTCCCCTCAACCTACCGAAGAACCCCAATCGTTCCCCAAACCTCCCACGCCCACCCAACCCCACCCATCGGAAAAAAAGGGGAAAAAAAAGATAAATAATAAATCTTCATGAGGAGGATTTGCAGTAAGCTGACTGAGCTGACTTCGGGGCGGGGAGGGATGAGGGAGTGGGGGGAGGCTCTTCATTCCTCTCACCCCCTCCTCCCACAACTGAATGAAATTGAAACATAAATCTCTAAACTTGCCAAAGCAACGTCCCTGCTATCTCTTTGATTCTTCTCCTATTAGATGTACGATCAGGATCCGATGGCCTTGCATGGAATTATGCATATCATTTCATATATTTCATATATATATATATATATATATATATATATATATATACATATACATATATATATATATATATATATATATATATATATATATATATATATATATACAGTATATATGTGATCACTTATCCGCATATTCTAAAAATTATGTCTTTGGAATAATGACTCCGCGTCAAATTCGATTGTGCCATATATATATATATATATGACTTTATATATACCTTCGATATATATATATATATATATATATATATATACATATATACGTACGTACATATTTGTATGTCTGTGTGTGTGTGCGCGTGTGATATTTCCGTTTACATGCCTTCATTATCATACGTAACCAATCCTTTCTGAATACCACACACACAAATATACCAACTAGAAAAGGTAGTTAAGAATAAACATTGTTAAAATTTCAGTGTACTGACATGCTCATGATATCTAAAGCCGTTTGAAAACTGATTAACGTTTATAACATTTTAGCTTACTGGCTTTACATTCCAGGACACCTCTGTACTGACACTGCTGGACGATATCAGAGACTGAGACACTACAATCAAGCATTAGGGAAGCAGGGCATGTGAGCAAAAAAAAAAAAAAACTCTGCTTTCTGATGACGTCTCCTGAATTGTGGTGCAACTGTTTTATTACATATTACTTCATATATATTTATTTATTTATTTTCTTTCCCTACAATTTTTTTCTCTCTCTCTCTGCAGGCTGATTTCCCTTTAGAGCCCTTTTGAGTTTATTGTCTGTTGACTCTGGCCATAAAGGTTTTCAGCTGAAGATTTACAGAAAGATAAACTGAGATCTAGTGGAAAATTTGTACGTAAAATTTGTAAGCAATTATCTCCAAAAAAATAAATCAGTGCCATGATAAGCAAATGCAATGGAAAAGATGTTAAAAATCCAGTTTTCCGCGTGTACTGTAATCACATTCTGTGTGTTGTCTTGCGGCTGCACTCATCGAGGCGTACATTTTCTAATCCCTACTCATGTCTCAGAAGTTTCACGATTTACATACGTTTTAAAATATTGTCATCTGATCTGCAAAAACAACCGGAAATTGATTTTTAAATTCGTACACTGTTATCCATCGTAAAGATTGTTATCAGTTTCTTTCTCCAGTCTACTGGGAATATTCTTGAGGAATATTTTCAGCACAACCGAAATAAATTCTATGCCTCTGCAGCTAT
>NC_089795.1:42155267-42157767 GCF_040412425.1 Macrobrachium rosenbergii
GAGAGAGAGAGAGATTTATCCCCCAGAATCACATTCCACCCTTTTATGGTCTAAAATCCCGGGCCACATGATACATAGGACGCTCTAAACTACATCACTCGGAAGAGGAGAAGAAGAAAAAAAAAATCCAGAGTAATGCGGGGCATTATTCAACGCCAGTTCTATTTCTTACGCACTATTAATGCCACGGCACGATAATGACACCGATACGTCATCTGCCGGCATAAGAGCCTACGGTTTTCCAGCCTTATATTCAGTATCATAAATACAAAACATAAACACAAATATAAAAAGTATTATTATTATTATTATTATTATTATTATTATTATTATTATTATTATTATATACATATAAATATATATATACTATATATACAG
The DNA here is from genome assembly GCF_040412425.1 of Macrobrachium rosenbergii. NCBI lineage: Eukaryota > Metazoa > Arthropoda > Malacostraca > Decapoda > Palaemonidae > Macrobrachium > Macrobrachium rosenbergii. The sequence continues at coordinate 42,155,646 of NC_089795.1, forward strand.
TATATTATATATATATAAATGTATATGTATATGTACATATATATGTATACATATATACATACAGAACTTCTGTCATAAAATTATCTAGCCACGAAGCAACTGAAACAAGGGAGAGCAGGATTTTTTGCCTTTCAGGCATTTTCAAGCAAGCTACATACAATGGAACAAAAGATTACAAAGATTCATCTTTACTAAAAAAACTAAGATTATAGTTATACTCTCTGTTCTCATTATGTATATGTATATATATATATATATATATATATATATATATATATATATATACATATATATATATATATATATATATATATATATATATATATATATATATATATATATATATATATATATATATATATATAAAATATCAATGAGTGTGTGTGTGAGAGTAACAAGAGACCCAACCATTTCCCCGTCTTCCATACCTCATTGATTTTCCATTTACCAACTCCATCCTATCCCCCGACAACTCGAAGTGGGTCACTTTATCTCTCCATTTTCACACACATAAAGAGAGACATAGAGAGAGAGAGAGAGAGAGAGAGAGAGAGAGAGAGAGAGAGAGAGAGAGAGAGAGACTACAACGCGTCTTATACTAAAAGGAAAATAAATGTTCACAGAAAAATGAATTTTAGTTACAAAACTGTATCATGAATAATGCTTATAATGATAATAAGCAAGTGCGGGAAATAACCAAGCATTGTGCATAGCTAGGCTTACATCCCCTGTCATGCAAAAATATATATATATATATATATATATATATATATATATATATATATATATATATATATATATATATATATATATATATATATATGTATATATTACGGTATGTATATATATACTGTATATAATCTTTAGAGAATATAATTCATTACTCCAAGTTCGCAATATATTGAATTATTATTATTATTATTATTATTATTATTATTATTATTATTATTATTATTATTATTATTATTTTATTTGAGAACATATTCGTATTAGAAACAAAAGTAATAAACGAAGCGAAGAATAAGGAATGTTCAAAACAGAAAAAGAGATGCCATTCAACAAAGGTTAATGTATACACAATGTTACCTCATAAGGAATATCTGACCTCTGGTATTGGCGAGCGCGACTTTGAGGCACCAACAGAATATTATATGTTAACGTTCAGTGCAAAGAGTTGCACGCAGTAATTACAAAGGAGCAGGGACTATGGTGTTGGCCGAAAAATTATACGATGACAAAAAGTTATTCGAATCCAAATTGTCGTTTTTACATGAAGGTAAATTACTTATTTTTTCAAGAAGTTACAAGAGTCCAGGTGAATACAGACACTCAAGGAAAATAAATTATCTGTTTTTTGCAAGCATTAGATGTGCTTTTCAATTCCTGTGAAAAAGTTAGGACTATCTTCATTAAAAACACCTCGATTCTGTGTCGTTGGTCAGATCAAATCTATATCTTTCTACGCCTAAGTTAGAACTTTATTTTGACAACCTTTCTGGCTAACCAAGTCGAAGGCTTTGCTATTGCTGATATGAACAAATCTGGGGTCATATTCATTATCAAGGTTTTCTCCAAAATAACTATTTAGATGTAAGGGCCTTACAGGTAATCCAGTTGTTATTTGTGAACATACAATTTTTCAGGTGTCTGTGGACAACTAATCTTACTTTCTTCCAGATTAATTTTTATTTAAAGTCAAAATAAAATCCATAATCTATGAAATTTCAAGAGTTATATTCGTCAACCGAAGCTTCAATCAAACTGATCCTTTAAATTTTAGTTCCTCATATGTTTCCTGACTTCATCGTCATTACACGTATAAACGTACTAGAAGCAACCTTTACAGTTAATGCCATGTCAATAATTCTCTCTCTCTCTCTCTCCTTAAGTACACCTCCTCGTCATTAATATATCTTCCTCTATCGCCTCTTCCTCTCTTAACATAGGCCATATTTCATAACCCCTCACCTTCCCTTCCGATTCCATCCAAACTCCTGCTATCTAAGGACCTATCCCCCCATCACCCATTGACGTCCCTTATACCCCGAGATCCTCCCTCCATCCATCCACCTACCCTCCCTCCCTCCCTCCCTCTCCCTTCCAAACCCTATTTCCAAACCAC
>NC_089795.1:42160267-42190267 GCF_040412425.1 Macrobrachium rosenbergii
AGTTACTATCTGTGCCAAAGAAGTTGGAGGGGTGTTATGTATCTTCCAGTGTATGTTGGTTTGTGCGTCTTCAAACAAGATGCCGCTGAAAGTTCTCAGACGGATTTCAATGACATTCTGTGGAGGTGTGGGCCATAAGCCAAGGAAGATTTACAAAAAGTTGGAGAAGAATCTAGAGCCCAGATTCTAGAACCCCGGAAATTTTCCCCTATTTTATTTTGAGTTAGCGGGGGGTTACGTCCTTTCTGTTTAGTGTTTTGAGCCATATATGTTGGGATTATATATATATATATATATATATATATATATATATATATATATATATATATATATATATATATATATATATATATATATATATATATATATATATATACATACATACACTAATACATATGTATATATATAACACCTCTTCTTATTTTCTCATTTTTAAAGCTAGTCTACAAACATTAAAAAAACCACGCTAATCACTTATTCACTATTTGGAGGTCACAAACACGAGAGTCAATTTTATTTTGATCAGTTCCTCGTTTCCACATAGTAGGAGTCCTGTCTATCGCTGTGTCCACGGAATATTTAATTTACTGTCACTTTCCAAACGGCATGATTATCATCACTTACTATGACAAGTCCATCAACACACTGTTCTAGCAATGACCGAGTTTTCACTCTTTCCCTTCTCGGTCGCTTCACCCTGACAGAGGTAAAAGAAAAAAAAAAATACTGAGACGAAGGCGTTTCAACACCAGCCAATAAAACTGACCACTCATTCAACAACTATTTCATTTCAACGAATCTGTCAAACGTCATCCCAATGAACTAAATCTAGCTACCTTTTTCATCAGTATTTATATGAACACAGATACATTAATCCTACTATAAATTCGCGTTTGGGTCATACAAGTAAAGCCAGGGAAGTCCCGAATTCAATACACTAATGTGTTTTACGTTTCGTCTGTGAGGAGCCGTTACATACCATACTGCTTGCTGGGTAACCATATGATGCGGTGTATGAATCATGAGACGTTGCAAAGGCATTTGTTACTACTAACATCAATATTTATATTTACGATATACATGCATTCCTCTGAGACATCTCAAAGAATATTATACGCTAACCCCATGTGAAAAAAACAAAACAATTTCAAACAAAGATAATTTTAATTAAAATCAGACGAAAATAATTAATCAATAAACATAATCGACTAAGTACATGGATCAATAAACAAAAGCTGAAAATTTTTAAAAAATCAAACGCATTTTCTGCTAGCTCCTAGAGCTACAGTTAGCAGATCAATTGATTATTTAATGTTTATATTAGTTACCAGTTAAACAACAATGCAGTTCTTTGAAGCCAAGAACAACCATAAAGATACACACACACACACACACACACACACACACACACACACACACACATATATATATATATATATATATATATATATATATATATATATATATATATATATATATATATATATTATATATAAAATATATATCCCATTAAACGTTTGATACACCCAGAAGAATATACATACACCCAAGTTTAAAAATAATCTACCAGAGAAATACAGGTCCTAAATAAAAATCTCTCTCTCTCTCTCTCTCTCTAATCCGTGAATACTTCCTACTTCCATGGCCGTAATCTCCCATTTCCTTTACCTCTAATCTGCCTTTGTTGCGGCTCTCACCGTAAAGGTATTTTTTTTTATTCTTATCTCCAACCAACCAGGCACAAAGCAAAACTTTTACAGCCAGTTCTTCGATCGCACTAATTAAATGTATTGTTTTGGGGAGTACGACTTCTTGTAAAAATCTCTCTCTCTCTCTCTCTCTCTCTCTCTCTCTCTCTCTCTCTCTCTCTCTCTCTCTCCAGTAAGTTTTTCGACAGGTTCAATGAGATGTGCTGTTTTGAGACTCGAGACTTCATGTGGAATTTCATTCTCTTCAGGATGTTTTTCGATAAGGGTGATACAATATCGCATTTTTCTTCCTCCCTCTCTCTCTCTCTCTCTCTCTCTCTGTCTTTGTAACAGCTCATCAAACTTTATAAAATCAATGCTTCGCTACAATCTATGAAATCTGGATATCTTGGGTTCTTCAAGGCGATAACCATTCCTGCCAGTGTTGCCTCAAATTTGACAACTGAATTATAAGGAATCTGACAGCAACCTTTCAACCTCTAAAAATCCTCTGCGGTTCTGAGGTTGTAAACCTCACATCCCTTTTAGCATCCCCCTAATCCCCTTTTCAACAGTCAACTTGAAACAATACTATATAATTACAGCTCCTTTTTCTAGAGATCTCGAGACCTTTTCACTCTCCCTATTTTGCCGTGACGTCATACACAATAACAATGATCTCATCGGCTGGTTGTTGTATGACCGATGGAATTCTCTGACTGAGGATTTCGATTCAAGTTGGTTGTATTAGAGACAGTTTATTAAGGAAAGCATCTGAAAATACGTAGAAAAATGTTTGGGAACTCACAACGATGAATTAGTTATTAAATTATATACATATAGTGTGTGTGTGTGTGTGTTAGACAACAGAGTGGTTGTTATATATATATATATATATATATATATATATATATATATATATATATATATATATATATATATATATATATATATAAAATATATATATATATATATATATATATATATATATATATATATATATATATATATATATATATATATATATATATATATATATATATATATATATATATATATATAAAACAACCTCTGTTGCCTAAAACAGATCATTAAGAGCTTTTATGATAAGCAGTTTATTACTAAACACAGAGCAAAGTCAAAGTTTAAAGTTTAAGCCAGAGGCAAAAGACGAAAATAATCACACAAATTGAAACACATTTAAAAGTGAAAAAAATAGGACGAAGACTATGAAATAATCGAGACCAAAACTAGCAGTTTACATAGACACAGAAAAAAAAAAAAAAACCTCTGTGAGACAAAACTATAAGAAAACAAAACCACAACAAGAACTCAAAGCAAAAACAAAAATCAAAAAGTAAAAACTAAACGCAGAGCGAGATCGAAATCAATCACTTGAAACTGTATAAAATGTGAAAAGAGTAACATTTTGAGCGGGTGCCACAGAATCTCTCTACTATATCCGTCCCTGTGTGGGGAGAATTACCTGTAGATTTACCTGTAGATTGGTTCCACCGCTCCAGGCCGGGATAGCAGGGTACGGGGTGGAAGTGGGGGGTCGGGTGGGGAATGGGTGGGAAGGGGGTTACCCTCGTCCAGGCCTTTTCCTATGTGGAATCGGACATTACTTTTTAACAGTTATTTTAGGGGTTTTTATCTGGATGAGAGAGAGAGAGAGAGAGAGAGACTGCTCTATCAATTGTATTTCCTTTTGTCCTTATATTCGTTTCACATTTCGTACCTCGTTTGATCGTTTCCCTATTCCCTGCCGTTTTCAACTCCTCTCTCTCTCTCTCTCTCTCTCTCTCTCTCTCTCTCTCTCTCTCTCTCTCTCTCTCTCATCGGATCTTCAAGTGGCTTATCAACTTATTTAACAAAAATTATTCTGCATAATTACGGAGTTTTTTATGTATATACATTTGAAACCAAAGGATGACGTTCCAAGCCAGACCCCAGGTCCCCACTCGTCAAGAGTAACCAGAGCATCTCCGAAGAAGAAGAAGAAGAAGAAGAAGAAGAAGAAGAAGAAGAGAAGAAGAGAGAGAGAGAGAGAGAGAGAGAGAGAGAGAGAGAGAGAGAGAGAGAGAGAGAGAGAGAGAGAGAGTTGGAAATGGAGAATCTAAATAAAAATTACTTTTTTTCTATAGGCCAGATTTGACGGTTAGTGACTATAAATGAAAGCAAATCAATGTCTGTAGTCTGAGCCAAAATAACTGACATAAAATGTATTGCAAATTTTAAATATTGTATAATAATACAGTACTGTATATTTTTTCCTGTGAGGACGTCACGTAAAAAATATCAGATAAAAATAAATGAGGAAAAATTGGGAAACAAAATTCCCGTAGAGAATTGAAAACACCTTTAGCTATTCAAGAGAGGGGTGAATAAACAAAACAAGTAAAAAATGCGCCGAAGATTCTTCAGCGCAATCGAGTTTTCTGTACACCGTATAAGCAAGGCCACCGAAAATAAATCTATCTTTCGGTGGTCTCGGTATAATACTGTATGAGCCACGGCCCATGAATCTTTAACCATGGCCCGGTGGTGGCCTGTCCTATATCGTTTCCAGATGCATGATTATGGCTAACTTTAACCTTGAATAAAATCAAAACTACTGAGGCTAGAGGGCTGTAATTTGGTATGTTTGACGATTGTAGAGTGGATGGTCAACATACCAATTTTCAGCCCTCTAGCCTTAGTAGCTTTTAAGATCTGAGGGCGGACGGACAGACAAAGCCAACACCGTAGTTTTTATTATACAGAAAACTAAAATGTCACCAGTCCAATTTGAGTTATAATTCCTTTAAATATAAAACTAGGCATACCAAGTGCAGTAATTGTGAATAAAATCGTTAAAATAGGAATAAATAACAGGAATTACAATAAAGCCCGATTAAAACTATTCAATTTTTCAGTAGTTATTTAGTAGTTAGAGACAAAAGCAGCTCTCAGTGCTAGGGTGATTGCGGCTGAGTGCTTGCGGCTATGAGTGCTTGAGTGATTGTGGCTATCAGTGTTTGAGTGATTGTAGCTATCAGTGCTAGAGTGACTAAGGCTATCAGAGCTAGAGTGACTATGGCTTTCAGTGCTAGAGTGACTATGGCTATCAGTACTAGAATGACTATGGTTATCAGTGCTAGAGTGACTATGGCTATCATTGCTAGAATGACTATGGCTATCAGTGCTAGAATGACTATGGCTATCAATCCTAGAGTGACTATGGTTATCAGTGCTAGAGTGACTATGGCTATCAGTGCTAGAATGACTATGGCTATCAGTGCTAGAGTGACTACGGCTATCAGTGCTAGAATGACTATGGCTATAAGTGCTAGAGCGTTGTGGTTATCAATGCCAGGGTGACTGATTCGTAAGGACTTCCCAGTTACTTCACTTTTTCTCTGATTCCTAAAAGCGTCCTTCCTTTGAGAGGCGGATCTATCTCTTCCTAAAAGGCTGTGCCCAGCGTTTTATATCTCATTTTAAGAAATCTGTTTCATAAAAGCTGATAAGAAAGATTATACATCAACGAAAATGTCATTTAGTATATCTAATATATGTTAGGAGCGTAATAATGATTGTAAATTTCAAGCAGTGTTTTCTAATTATACTTTTAGAAATGTTGATTATCCATTTCGGTCTCAACATGCTAACGGGGTGGAGGAGAGAGAGAGAGAGAGAGAGAGAGAGAGAGAGAGAGAGAGAGAGAGAGAGAGAGAGAGAGAGAGAGAGAGAGATATGAATTATAAAAATGGAAAAAATTTCCAGCCGAGCGACCGAACTCACAGTAAAATGTGAAAAATAGAAAAAAAAAAAAAATTCGCCGCGAAGTGATAAAAAGAGAAAACAAAAAATAATAAAAACGGCAAAACGTAAAAATACTGACGAGTAAAAAAAAAAAAAGAATTCGTATAAATTTCATTGAGGGTAGCCGTAATCCCCGGGCCATTCATTTCATCTCATGGAATGGAAAGCACTAAGCGACGTAGCATCCCCCAATTTGTACACTTTCCGCTTATAATCCTGCAACATTCATTTCCACGGGAAAATTGGGCGCCGCTCGACACAAACCCCCTGCCCATCCTCCCCACAAACTCCAAACTCCAGCCACCTCACCTCACCTCTTTACCTTCCTGTCACTCCATCCATCCACCTCTCTCTCTCTCTCTCTCTCTCTCTCTCTCTCACACACACACCTTCACGCCACCATCACTCAATTCACCTCACACACCTTACTTAACTCCCCCTATCCACAACCAACCACATCCTAGCCTCCCCATCACCTCTCCCCTTCTCTCTCTAACTCTCTCTCTCTCTCTCTCTCTCTCTCTCTCTCGCCCACTCTCTTAGTTCCCATCACTAAATCAGCGGTGTCAAAAACAACTGACCCAAAATTTCGCCGACAGCGATTGTTATAAACGCTCGGTAGATGGCTGCATGAGCGATGGCTGAACGGGGAAAGTATGTCCCATTAGTTATATAAGGGGGAAAAAAATAAATTCTTTATGTGCACAAAATATAACTCAACTATATCTATTATATAAAAGACTTGGAAGAAATGAAAAAATTTATAAGGAAATAAAAAGGGAAATTCTTTAAGCGCACAATATCAAACTCGAATATTTCTATCATATACAAGACTTAGTAAGTAACGGAAAAAAAAGATAAAAAGAAAAAATGGGAATTCTTCGTATACCGAAAATAAAATTCGACTACAGCATATATCTATCATATAAAAAAAATTGGAAGTAATAAAAAATATATTATAAAAAAGGGGGGGGGGATTCCTTGCATACACAAAATTAAACTCGACTATCTCTATTATATAACAAGTAAACCTATGCGCTGAAGTTTCTTCGGCGCAATCGTGTTTTATGTACATCGTATAATCAAGGCCACCGAGAATAGATCTATCTTTCAGTGGTCTTGGTATAATGCTGTATGAGCCGCGGCCCATGAAACTTTAACCACGGTCCGGCGGAGGTCTGAACTATATCGTTGCCAGATGCACGATTATGGCTAACTTTAACCTTAAATAAAATAACGACCACAGAGGCTAGAGGGCTGCAATTTGGTATGTTTGATGATTGGAGGGTTGATGATCAACATTACCAATTTGCAGCCCTATAGCCTCAGTAGTTTTTAAGATCTGAGGGCGGACAGAAAAGTGCGGACGGACAGACAAAGCCGGCACAATAGTTTTCTTTTACAGAAAACTAAAACAGACTTAGGAAGTAATGTAAAAAGGTGTGTTCTTAAAGGTGACCTTCTGTTTAGGAAAATTAATTAGTTTATTAATAAAGTCGCTTATAATAAATAATAATAATAATAATAATAATAATAATAATAATAATAATAATAATAAAACTTAAGAATTGGAAAAAAAGTTTCCTTAAAGGTGACCCTTATGTTTAGGACAATTTATTACTTAATAATAATAATAATAATAATAATAATAATAATAATAATAATAATATAATAATAATAATAATACACGCCACTTTCAATAAACACATGATTCTGAAGGAAGAAGAACGAGGTTTAGGGGAAGGTGACCCTTCTGTTTAACCAAATTAACAGCAAAAGAAACAACAACAAATAATAATAATAATAATAATAATAATAATAATAATAATAATAATAATAATAATAATAATAATAATACAAGCCATTTTCTACAGACAGAAACCTGAATAAAGATTGAGATCTCGGGGAATGTAGTTCTAAAGCAACAGGACTGTTGAAAAAAAAAAAAAAATGAGACGATAGGTGCTATGGTAGAGAGAAGAGGAAGCAGCTGTCCCATCAGAGTGAGGACCTTCCCCCTCCCCCACCCCATCCCCCTTCCTCCCCCTACAGCTACAAATAAATAATAAATGGGAGACGGCTCAGAGGATCATAGCGGACGTTTTGACAATTAATGGAAGGGACGTGGGTTGGGGGGAGGGGGAGGGGGAGGGGGTTGATGGGAAGGGAAGGGGGAGGGGTGCAATTTCCACGTGAAGTGGCTTCATGTAAGAAGCGTGGTTGGACAAAAAGCCCAGTCGTTTTGACAGTCACATACAGGCATGGACTATTTTAAAGACCCTTGATGGCTGATTAATTTAGTATTATAAACTGGCGTCACAAGAGAAATGGTCACTGACTTCATCATTACATGATAATTCATATTTTAATATCAAAGGAAACTCAAAATTCTTCAAAATGACATTTTTAATACTAAAAAGGTACTGAATCTGTATCCAAAAGGTCACCTTTTAGTTTTCTGAAAAAGAAAACTGTTGAGATGGCTATCTGTCTGTCCGTCTCACTTTGTCTGTCCGTCCTCCGAACTTAAAAACTGCTGGGGCTAGAGGGCTGCAAATTGGTATGTTGATCATCCACCCTCCAATCATCAAACAACAAATTGCAGCCCTCTAGTCTCAGTAGTTTTTATTTTATTTAAGGTTCAAGTTAGCCATAATCGTACTTCTGGCACCGCTATAGGTACCAACAATATAGGCCACCACCGGACCGTGGCTGAGTTTCATGGGCCATGGTTGAAAGTTTCATACAGCATTAACCGCTGTACAGAAAACTCGCTTGCGCCGAAGAAACTGGAGCATTTTTTTTACTTTTTTCTCTCTCTCTCTCTCTTGGTTTTAATAGAACACCTACGATTAAAAACTAAAATGCTGACAAAAATGCTGACCTGCCCAGTTATGGCGTCTTTGGGTGAAGTTAGGAATATTCTGCGTAGCTGTGCAATTGTTACGTCACAGGAATCGTGACGAGAGGCGATGAATTCCAGTACCTGGAAGCTGGGAGGTAGGCATAATTCTCGAAATTACCAACTTGCGTGAATAAGGTTTCCAGAAATTCTGGATTATAATAATAATAATAATAATAATAATAATAATAATAATAATAATAATAATAACATTATTATTATTATTATTATTATTATTATTATTATTATTATTGTGTGACCACTGCCTCAAGACTGTTTATTTGTAATTATTTTATAACATTATGCCAGGCCCATCCTACGGGGATATGGATATACCCCCATTAACCGGGGTGGCACCAGGTATTAAGGGGTGCCACTGCTAGTCCAAAACCCCTTTTCTTGACGCCAGCAGGATTTGGGGAATTTTCAGTTAAAAAGAGAGTCCTTCAACGTTCCCATCACGAAAATTTCCCAGTTTATAAACTGGTTACAGAATATTTACATATCATCAGGGAAAAATCATGGTGCTTAACAAAAAGCTTTCAAAGAACAATCACGGATTCAACATAACTTTTCCATAATCACGAAGGAAAATTCAAAAGATTCATCACAGAACCATCAGAAATTCAACAAAGCCTTTCCAAATACTTCACACAGAAAATTCAACAAAGCCTTTGTCTACAGAATCCCTACAAAACTTCCAGACTCATCCGAGAATCATCATAACTGACATTACTCACCAGGGCAGGGCACACTCGCGCTCAACATCCAGCGCTTCCAGACTCATTTTCCAAGAACCCTTACAGACTCATCAGAACCTGCACGGACTCTTCCTATCCTCTCAAGGGTGACTTCAGCGACCTGACATCACAGAACGACTGTAGAAAAGTGTATATGTTACCCCTAAAGATACACGACATTGGCATCATAAATTATTCGCGAAAGCAAACAAAACACTGTCCAAGTCTGATGAAATGATCGACAGGGAAATTTTTTTTTTCTCTCTCTCTCAACCAGATGCCGATATCCGTACACCTTCCGGTATTGATCGGACTAAAGGTGCACCTCCCCATTCACAAAAACCAACAATTACATTCCATGGTGGACACGACGGCACAAACATGATAATAAAAGAGAAAATACGCCTATCATGGATCACTACAGCCCATACACGTCCATCTACTTCTCTCTCTCTCTCAGTGGTGGTCAAACATGATAACAAAAAAAAAAAAAAAAGACGAAAATGCACCAGTTATGGATTACTACAGCCAATACACTTCCATCCAACTCTCTCTTAATGATAAATAAAATTAAGCATACAGAAAAGGTGAGAATATCACCTACGGATTGCCTCTTCAAGCCATACTGAGAACCACTGTCGCTCCCACTAAGTTCCTAAGGCCTGCAACAATTATACAAAGTGATCACCCGTCCAAGCAATGAGCAAACTACGAGAGAATGGTCGCCTTCTCAGGCCGAGAGTCCCAGCACCGTAGCTAACGTTTACCTTTCGTCAGCTTTTGGCTTTGTGTGATAAATCATCGCCTGCTGTTGTTATTGTTGACTAAGCTGGCCTTATGCCAGCATGAGCTACCGACCGCCAGCGCCTTGAGACCAGCATGAGTGTGTCCACTCATAGCGTACATCCATATATCAGTCTCTCTCTCTCTCTCTTTCTCCTTTATGGTTGGGGAGGGTGTCTGTGTGTAAATAAATCCACAAATAAATATATAATAAATAAATAAATAAAAAATATATATATTGATGAAAACCAATCATTTTATCTCTCCAGTTCCTTAGGCCTGTACGCCGAAACCACACCCTCCCCTATCTTTTTCTCTCTCTCTTAAATATATATATATATATATATATATATATATATATATATATTATATATATATATATATATATATATATATATATATATATATACACATACATAAATAAATAAATATATATATATATATATATATATATATATATATATATATATATATATATATATATATATATATATATAAAATATAATATTGATGAAAACCAATCATCATTTTATCTGTCCAGTTCTTAGGCCTTTTACGAATCCACCTCTTCTCCTCCTCTCTCTCTCTCTCTCTCTCTCTCTACTCGTTAATAATGCAATTTATAGAAAAGAATCTAGTGAAAAGGCCTGTGAGAGCAGCAGTTAACTATGTTTTTGCGCCCGTCCAATCAACAAAAGACCTGGCCTGCTCTTCGGGTTCAGTGAGCCGAGGATTTCCCCTCCCCATCTCCACCCCCTTTACCCGACCCCCTTTTTAGGCAAGGATTATCGAGTGGTCCATAAATAAACCAAAAACGTTGGGTTTCGCTTGGTTGGAACTACGCCCTCCCCCATTCTCTATCCCTCAACCCCCTCACCCCATATTTCCTCTGGGGGAAGGGGAAGGGGGAGGGGGAGAGGGAGGGAGGAGGATGGTAAAGAGAGAATGCTTATTGCTTCATACAGCGCTGAGGCTAATTACAGCAGCGTTCACTTTGATCATTACGTAGAAGTCAACAACAACAGACGATTGTGCAAAGGCATATTGTGGACTGGCATCCTCATACCCTTCTCTGGCCCTGGCATGAAGAACCTACAAAAGCTGAGAAAAAGGAATAGAAAAGAAGCTGAGGTTTGGGGCAATTATTAAAGAAGCTATGACGCGCTTCTCATATCAAGAAAAACATAGAGAAGGCGATAAATTCCAAAACAATTAAGCTTAATGGTTAAATGTATGCACGTCTATAGCAACCAGCATTGCATGAGGCTCTCAACCAAAGCCTTCTAAAAACTAAGATATACAAGTAAGTCTAAGAGAAATATATTCTTCGACTGCCAACTGCCATTTCCACTGAGGACTATGACTCTCTCATATATATATATATATATATATATATATATATATACATATATAAACATAAAGTATATATATAAATTATATAGGGTATATATATATACATATATGTATATAATTATGTTATATAAATATATATAAATATATATATATATATATATATATATATATATATATATATATATATATATATATATATATATATATATATATATATAAACAACAAGGCACACACCTAACTGATGAGACGACCAATAAAATGCCTATACTGAGCAAACAGCTTTTAGACAGAGGCGAGCTTACCCCGAAGAGACAACACAGACCTTTCTAGAAATAAAGAATCTAGATTCCTGATGCATAACAGAGAGACCCCACCCAACCCCAAGCCCCACCAACTCACTCAACCCCCACCCCACCCCCATTCTTCAAGGAACACCACCGACACGTGCCCGGGAAAAAAAAAAAAAGGGGGCAACTCGCGGCGAACGCGTTTATGCAAAGCCGCGCTGCCATTAAGTCTTTAAGCTTTGAGAATCGGCGAATCCCCACCACAAATATGCGGCCGCAATCATTCTTATCATTCTTATCGCGAGAATGAGGCAGCCATCCTCAGGGCAATTCCGAGGCCTTATCGGCCAGCGGTGATTCCCGGCAGAAATGAGAAGGAAAAAATTGAAAAAAAAAAAAAAAAAAAAAAAAAAAATGCACGGGATGCTGAGGTTCGTTCTCTGATAACTCTTCCCGGAGATTAATTACCCGAGTTTCATGATCCACTTCCACTCAGGCCCCGCCCTGTCAAGTGCACAGAGAGAGAGAGAGAGAGAGAGAGAGAGAGAGAGAGAGAGAGAGAGAGAGAGAGAGATTCATAAATGATTAACTTAACACGGTCTGTGAAAGAAGCAAAAAGCAATTCGCCTTTCAGCACTGACCTGCTATAATAATAATAATAATAATAATAATAATAATAATAATAATAATAATAATAATAATAATAAGAAGAAGAAGAAGAAGAAGAAGAAGAAGAAGAAGAAGAAGAAGAAGAAAGAGAAGAAGTCGAAGAAGATGCAGAGTTTACCTGGCACAGGATCTGCAACAATAAAGTCCATTCAAGAAATATTTGCAATCCTGACAGCTACTGAAACATGCTGTATATTGGAGCAACAACATGCCTTCTCAAGCCCATCTATGGAGATACTATTAAAATGGAACAATTCCCACAATATATGAAAATTTCTTAGGTCCAGGTAATGAGTTTACGAGCTGCTCTAAGAGCAAGAGCCCGTGCTAGTATACGGCCACTTAGATCTATGAAGATGGTAACGTATACAGTAATGTAAATGAAAATTTGCGATTATCAGGAATAGGAAAAGGAATTTCATTTTGATCCAACAATCTACTGACATACAGATTCTCATATCAAATTCCCAGGTCAGCTTCATAACGTCAAACTTTGTAAAACAAGGCCTACTTTCCGTAAGGTCAAAATAATTGATCTCATTGAATTTTCCAACTATACCAGTGGCAGTTAGCCCTGGGAGCATGGTGTCAACAGGTCACATCAATGGGTCACATGAACGCCAAGGAGGACGACAACAGTGAAAATCACCAGTGAGTACAAAATAAACAACAAAGGAAGCACACCTAGGTTAAGTAGTCCAGAGAAGGTGTTAGTCTCTGAGGTTATTGTTTTCTTGTTTTTCAAGAATTTTGAATAAAATGAAGGGGGTAGGGAAATCACTATCGTAAGCACTGACCTTACTTAGACTAACCTAACCTAACCTAACACAGATGCCCTTAGCTGCCAGAGGGTTTCGCCCACTGATCTCCATCTGATGCCAATCCCCCAACCCCCAACCTCCCTCCCAAGACGTCCCATGTGGATTTTACCCTTAAAAAGGAAATCCTGCGCATAAAATAACCAAACATGTATCAGTCGCGGAGCACATAACTAGATGTAGACTAAGATGGACAAGGGTTATGACCCCAATGTCTCCCACAACTCTCCCCCCGCCAGGCGCCCACAACTCTCAGTTATCCTCAGATAAAGAGATGCTCCTCTTGGTTGGGAGGAGGAGGAGGAGGAGGAGGAGGAGGAGGAGGAGGAAAGGAGGAGAGACACAGGAGGTGTCTAAGATTGGTAGGTAACAAACAAGCACCTGTTAAGCACGCTGATCCTCGGTGTCGTCTCACAGGCACGAATGTCACGACGGGGAGAGACGGAAGGGGGAGGGGGGACACATTGCATGAATGAGCAAATTCCTTTGGCACGGCTTCCATCCTCCAACACGACTGCCACTGTGTTTGCGAAAGACTCTTCATATAGTTAAATAAATAAATAAATAAACAAATAAATAAGTAAATAAATATATACAATAAAATTAATAAAATAAATAAACACAAAATAAATAAATAAATAAAATAAGTAAATACATAAATTAAATAAACTAAATAAATATATAATCATTCAATTAATTAAATAACTGATGAATTAATTCAATATTTATTTAATTAAGTATAAAAAGAAACAATTAAATAAATAAAAATGAAAGCGGTACTTGCCCCCTCTGATAAAATAAACATTTCAGATAAGAAGCCATACAAACATTTACAGTAGCCACGTAAATAAAATAAAATCAAGGTGATTAACTTCGTTCCCTACTGATTACCGAGAAGAGTGATATTGTAAACACACTTTTTATACCTGATCTTATCTTAGTTTAATGAAAAAAATAAAAACAATCTAAAGTTGTTTAAAGAGGACGTGACAGGGTACAAACGGGAGATGAGTCATTTTTCACTTAACCTTGAACTCGAGAAAAGATGATTTATTTTCTAGCAATTCTGTTAACTAAATTATTTATGGAATAATTTCAATCAAACAAAGCATAACACGACGTCTCAATAATACGTTAAACGTCACAGAAGTCTAAAGGATTTAGTAAGTTCACGGAAAATTGAAGATCAGGAAAAACAAGGAATAATAAGTTTAAATCCCCTGGAACCTCCAAAAAACAGTAAAAAAAAAAAAACCTGAGGCTCAGAAAAAATTAGGTGGTGCTAAGAGTGCAATTTACTACTGAAAAAAAAGGCTACACAGATGAATAAGATACTTGTATTTTAAAAGGGTTTGGAAAATAGGAAGTCCTAAAGATTGAATGCACTAAGATATTAATATCTAAGAAACGCTCCAGATATAAAAAAAAAAAAAAAATTTGCCACTAAGCAGTTACGAGGGTATTTTTTTTCATTTCGACTTATAAATTTATTTTATAGCTTTCACGATAACTATTAATCATCCTATAAATAATTTTCTTTACTCAAAACCCCTTCTTTACCTATTTCTGTTCTTTAACTTTAAGCTTCTATTTTAGTAACGACAAACAATAAACCAATCATCCTTAAATATTCCTGAATCGCAAGGGTGCCAATCACCTGCTACCTGACTTCGGAATACAATCCAGCAAATAGAAGCGGCCGCACGGAATGCTGCCAACATGAAAAGAGAGAGAGAGAGAGAGAGAGAGAGAGAGAGAGAGAGAGAGAGAGAGAGAGAGAGAGAGAGAGAGAGAGGAGGGGGTCTCTCTCTCGATACACGCAATCAATAACTAGGTACCGTTGCAGAATGTTAAAACCGTTCTATTTGCTTTTAAGGAGACAGGAATACTTTCGTAAAAATGCACAGAGCAAGTTTAATGATTGTATGAAGTCTGGGAAAAAGATGTCATGAAACTACGAGCGGAATGGCAGGTAGATTTATATTGCAAAAATACATGGGAACTACTCAAGCTTACTAAGAATACTCGCTGCTAACTTGAGGAAGAGTCATCGTTTGATCTGTATATATATATATATATATATATATATATATATATATATATATATATATATATATATATATATATATATATATATATATATATATACATATATATATACATATATATATATATATATATATATATATATATATATATATATATATATATATAGAGAGAGAGAGAGAGAGAGAGAGAGAGAGAGAGAGAGAGAGAGAGAGAGAGAGAGAGAGAGAGAGAGAGAGAGAGAGAGGAAAATGTTTTCGGACGCTTACTTTGAATATTCGATATTAATTTACGGAAAAGTATTCATCTTTATTCATATTTAACAGTGAGCCACCATTGTTTAATTCGGACTTCAATTTGTAATTTCGAAAGATTTTTTACCAAAACAAAACAAAAAAAGAAAGAAAACGGATCAATAATATTACTACGAATAAGGACTAATAATTCAAGATATTTCCTTTAGCTGCGAACAAACAGAACTATACCTCAGTAAGCGTGCCAAAACATTCACTGTTGCCGATGAAAAATCAAGACAACTTTTCCGAAATGTTAGAATGTTAGCTCAGACACATACATATGGCAACATTACATCTGACTGTAATAGGTGCAAACAAAGGGCAAAGGTCGCTATAGTAAGAACTTTACAATTCACAATTTTCACAAAAAGGACGAAGGAGAAAGGAACAACAGAAGGAAACCTTAAATACCACATTAACTTTGATCTCTCACGAACACTGAATGATAGACGCAGTAGAACCGAAATACAACGAAAACTGACAGAAGGAGAACAGTCACAAATGTCTGACATGAAACATTTAAGCTGAGTTAAGATATGCTGGGGTTAAAAACTCACAGGCAACAGAGAAAGTTGAGTGACGGAATGCACTTACTCACGAGTAAGTTTAACCAACAAAAAAGCCATATTAAAGTTACAGAAAGTAACATGGAAGAGAGAGAGAGAGAGAGAGAGAGAGAGAGAGAGAGAGAGAGAGAGAGAGAGAGAGAGAGAGAGAGAGAGAGAGAGAGAGAGAGAAATTAGCCAATCAAAAATGTAAAATTCTGCAACATTTACACTGGAATAAACCCGAAATGCCACTGAAAATAAGTTTAAATACGAATGTATAATTCAAAATTGAAAACCTGAAAAAAATGGACTTCATTTACTTCATGACAGAGAGAGAGAGAGAGAGAGAGAGAGAGAGAGAGAGAGAGAGAGAGAGAGAGAGAGAGAATGATTTGAGTTTCAGAATCAGATACGTTAGACCACCATACATATGAGAGAGAGAGAGAGAGAGAGAGAGAGAGAGAGAGAGAGAGAGAGAGAGAGAGAGAGAGAGAGAGAGAGACAGCACAAAATTTATACCAGGGCATATATTTCCCCCCTCTGAAAAATTATTCGGTTGTTCTTTGCACGGATATTGGACAGCTCAATGAAATGGGACGCAAAAATATGCCAGACCCCAAAATTCCCCCAAAAAAGAACTGCTCCAGGGACCCCGTATTTCGCCGCTATTTCACGAAGCTATTTAACGATATACGGCCGAGCATTTTTCCTTTAAGCACAACTGTTGCACTATGCGATGCATTCGGTTTTCTATATCATAAGCCCGGGGACTACCATCATCTCATATTGGACTACCCTTCATGCAGAAAAGGTCTCACATGAATTTCAACTTTTGCATTAAAAAAAAAAATTTACAAGGAAACCTGAGCAAAAAACTTACAACAGTTTTTTTTTTTTTTATAAAAAAAGGTGTTTCCAAGGCAATAGGAGCAAAACTTTGCAATATATTTTCTGTGTTAAAAAAGTGTTTCTAGAGAAACTAGGAACTTACAACATATTTTGCATGAAAAGTGTTTCCAAGGAAACTAGGAACAAAAACTTGCAACATACTTTCCAGAAAGGAAATGGATTTAAAAACATAGCTGGTCACTGATGTTTATCCAATAAATACTAAATGTCTTTTAATACGATCAGATTATTTCCAGACACAGTGATTCATCTGGTCCAATGCGATATGTTTTCACATCTCCGGCATAGTCAACTCTGCTTTTCAACTCGCTCCTAAACTTATTCCAAAACCATTCTCTCTGTAACACATGTGACAATGAGCCACTCACCCTTGGCTTCTTCTCTTATCTCTCAGACATGCTATTTTAATCTTACAGTTATTCAAATTTACTTTTCAATTCATCAGTAAAAACACTACGTAGCCTTGTACACACAAACCAGTCCTTCTTCCATCGACATATTTTTACTTAAAATCTTCATCAAACAAGATTCTGTTCTCTTTAAGAACTCTTCTCAATGCTATCCATCAACAACAGTGAATGTTTCTTCACTATCAATTACAACATCAGCCTGTTTATATTTAAGTATGACACATGCACAGTTTCCTTTCACTCTCACACTTCCCACACACCTGCTTCATAACTAACACTTGTTCTACAGCTTTCCCTTCCTTGTGTAAATCAACACTTCTCTATAAGGGCTGTTTCATCCATCTCACTTCATGATGTAAAACCTTGTCAAACATTTATAAGTCCCGTATGAAATAACATGATCCTGTAATTCTTACCATTCTCTATATAAAAAGGGGTAACTATTCTTTATAAATTGCTGATAATCTTCCCCTAAAATGACTCTAGCATACGGATCATACTCAAGGCAATAAACTCCATTCTACTACCGAATTATAGCATGTCAAACTGAATTTCAAGGTCTTTGTCATAATTACCTTTTTCAGGTTTCCACGGTCACTGCTACAATAAATCTCACATGCAATGAGCCCTCTCTTCTAAAAACCGCATTCAAAACTAACTCAAATTGCTAACTCCCAAGACGCATGACCGCAATCACTTCAGACAAAATCCTTCCACTTTCCACATGTGGCTTTCAAGATCCATTTGGTTGATTATAACAGATCAATATCGACCTCTGAAGCTTCAAAAAAGAAAAGAAAAAACAAACAAACAAACAAATTTGAGAACAAATATATTTAGAAACACATACAGTTTCGGAGCATCCTGCTCCCTCTTCAGTGTCTGTGCTTCTAAATATATCTGTCCTCCACTTTGTGGTTTTTTCAAGATCCATCTGGTTCGTAGTGCTAATCTTCTCTCTATTTATTTTCTCCATAACAACTGCTAAAACTGCTCAACAAAACACCTCTTAGTGTTCATCTGTTTCCTCTGACTTATTCATCGGCTCTGCAATCCTTCACCTCTTTAAGTTCATCTTATTTTTCTTCTCAAATTCACTTGTCTAAATAATATTTACAGCTCCTC
The DNA here is from genome assembly GCF_040412425.1 of Macrobrachium rosenbergii. Taxonomy (NCBI): domain Eukaryota; kingdom Metazoa; phylum Arthropoda; class Malacostraca; order Decapoda; family Palaemonidae; genus Macrobrachium; species Macrobrachium rosenbergii. Next base: position 42,178,650 of record NC_089795.1, read on the forward strand.
CTGAACCTTTCAAAATTACGGATAACAAAATTTTTTTGTTCTATTTCACATCAATCAAGTAACCAGCACATATACCTCCAGCAACTCTTCTTTATACCAATAAGTCGGTTACTTATGCTTGCATCTACTCGTTCCACAGTAATTATAAACCACTTTTTGTACACAAAACCAACTATAGTCATTTTTAGTCGTGACACAACAAATCACAGATCACGCTATATTATTTCTCTATCACAAAACCTTGCATTCAGATCAACCAGGACAATGTTCTTTTCCTTAACTAATCGTTGTCCCCAGTGAAGCAATGGCAGTACTGTTTGCTACCACCACAGTACTAGCCATTCTAATATTGACCTGATCTGACCTGGCATCTAAATGAAATAAAACACACTCTTTGATAAGGAATCGCCACCCAAAGTTTAATCATATACCAATGTGATATTAACACAATACTACTCGATTATTTCAATGCATAATTAATAAATAAATTCTGACAGAGAGAGAGAGAGAGAGAGAGCATATTTTCTTCATGGACGATGGAAAAATGGAGCCCATGGAAGGAGGCACCCTGCCCCACTCCACCCTGACCGATATAATGGGGAGGGGAGGGTGGAGGAGGGGGGGGGGGAGAGCTGGGCAGACTGAGCCATAAGGTGGCGCGTGTCCGGACAGTAAACTCAGTCATAAAACCTTACCAAAGGAAGAATTAAAGGACGTTGGGAGAATGAGGGACGCGAGGGGGGAGAGGGACGGGGGAAGGGTGTTTGAAGACTGAGGATGGGGAGGGGGAGGGGGTCAGGACAGAATACTGAGGAAATGAAATGAGAGGGTAAGGGCAGAGGATTGAGGAGGGGGAGACACGGGCTCTAGGGAAATGAAGGAAGGGGGAACTTAGGCAAGGGAAGAATTTAGGTAGGGATTGAGGGAAGTGAAAGGGGGAAAGAATTTGGGTAAGGAAGCAAGGGAACGAATACGGTAAGAATCTGAGTAGGGAATGGCTGGAAAAGGGGGAGGGAGGAATCTGAATAAAGTAATGAGGAAATGGAAAAACGGGATATGACGACAGGAGAATGAGGAATTGGGAGAAAGTGACAAGGATTTGGGATTGAAGAAAGGAGTTGAAAAGAGTGAGAGTAGGAGAATGAGGTTATGGATATTGGCATCCTCATTCTAATTCCCCCCCCAAGAGGATTTGGTTGGATTATCTGAATCTTAAAGGACTATAAGCAATACTAAGTGTATAAATGCCTCTGCTTTCGGAAATACACTGATTCAACTTTAGACTGAAATAAAATGATTCTATTCGAGATGCAATTTATTGCAATTTCCCTTTGCAACAACAACAACAACGCCAATAATAATAATAATAATAATAATAATAATAATAATAATAATTTACCCTGCACTGATATATAATTATTTATGGCACTTTCCCTTCGCAATAATTATATTAATAACCTCAATATACCTTTGAATTAGTACATAAAAATACGATACTAATAACATATCGAATAAACAGTCATGTGTCACGCCTTGAAAATACTGAATATGTACCAACTATAGTAGGAAGTACAGTGTTCATCGCCAAATTCCGTCTTAACAAAACTGACTTGTCCATAGAAGCTTTCAATGAGAGGGGAAAACCATGTGCCAGGAAAACATTAATAATATGGCTCCAGAGATAATTCACGCGGCCAAAGCGAGAGAATTCCATTTTAGTGCAATTTCGTGCCGCGTGGAATATTCACCATTATAGACTGTTGATAAAATGTACTTCGTTTGCTTCCCGTGTTTGATTAATAACCCTAAGCTTCTGCATCATTTGTATCTTGTTTATATTCCTAGCGTTCATATTTACCTTCCTTATCTTCCTAGTGTTATGTTCTATTGAGCACTTTAAAAAGAGACGAAAGGAACGCAGAAATAAAACAGCATGCGAACATATGAATGCTTCGGCGTTTATGTCATCGAAACTGGTCAAGCAACATTTTATGGCAACACCAAACATGCACAGTCAGTGAAGGACGGATTGCAATCTCATCATGTAAACCGAACAACACCACCAGAGGATCACTATTGTTCGAAATTTGCAGGAACTCACAGGCATAAAAAAAAAAAAATGTGCCAAAGTTTCTTCGGCGCAATCGAGTTTTCTGTAAAACGTATAATGCTCAGCAGCTCCCCAGATGCGGTGGAGTGAGGGTGCGTCGCATGCCTCCGGAAAACGCTGCCAGACGCAAGAAAACTTAACCGTAAATAAAATAAAAACTATTGAGGCTTGAGGGCTGCAATTTGGTACGTCTGATGATTGGGGGGTGGATTATTAGCATACCAATTTGCAGCCCTCTAGCCTCAGTAGTTTTTAAGATTTGAGGGCGGAAACAGAAAGTGCAGACAGACAAAGACGTCACAATAGTTTTCTTTTACGAAAAACTAAAACTAGCCCGTCAGCACCTCCACGGTATAAATATAAGCAACGAGAAAAAGCAAACATTTAGACATCTAAGTTCGGCGGAGAGATTCAAAGAAACAAAAGAAAACAGCAATTTCCATTTTGTCAAATTATATTGTAAATATATGGCCATTCAAAGACAAGAATGTACATGAACGTTTGATTATAAATAAAATAAAAGCTTCCATTATATGTACACAAAGAAAATTAATACCAAATCCATTTTAGAAGATAAAATGTTTAAGCACTTCGCAAAGAAGTTTTGTAAGATAGAAAACAATGTATTCTAAATAAATTTGTGTAGTTGTAGGTTTGGTGTAGTCTATTGTCAATAATTTAATGAATAAAAACTTGAAAATAAAGTTCGGTGAAGAAATTGGCCCTTGTTTGCTTTCATTTGTACCCGTATATTAAATAGAGAAAAAATATAATGATTTTTTTTTACTGAGTACCACCGTAACAAGTGGCCAATAAATTAGATTATACATAATCTTTACAATTGTTCCCTAATTTCAGTAACGCATTCTGGTCGTTTATTCAGTACAGGAATACTTTCAAACAGTGGCTCGACAGAGAAGCAACCTATTCTCAACCGAATGCATCCACAGTATATATCTGAAAACCCGGCTTAACAGCTCAAGTACAGACAGGGTTATTCCACCTCAGCGATACAAACAAGTCATCTGTGGTCCTCAGTAATTTTCTTACTTGAATCCACCAAGAAATCCTTTCAAGAGCAGTCACGCGGCATGTCTATAAAAGACAACGTTAAACACGCCGTCAACAGGCCGATTGATTACCAACCGGCAAAAGATGATGACGCCTCGTCAACTGTCAACCGTCGTCATTCCATTCAGCGAAGGCCCATCAACCAAAGAGCCATTTAGAGGACCGGGCCGAAACGCGAAACAAATCCGCGGGAATGGTCCAAACATTAGTATATATTCCAAGCGAAAGAGCCCCGTCTCCTTCCATTCCGGCATGGCGTCACCAGCCATAAGCACGGGTCTAATCACCTCATTAACGCTTGAAGCTCGTTAAGCGCTAGTAACGAGGCAACGACCCAATAAACACCTAACATTAGCGACACCCAGAAGCCCCGAACAATAAAGACTGGGCGGAATCATAAGACGCTACAAATGGCTGATTTATTTCTTCGGCAGCATCGCTCTATCATTCTAAACTGGTTAGCCAGCAATCTCTCTCTCTCTCTCCCCCAAAAAAACCATACTTTCCCATAAACCGATCCTCGTGTAACCCCCCCCCCCGGGATGAGATAATTAATTCCTCATAAGATCATCACAACTAAGTTACTTCTCTCCTTTATAAATCTCTGACTCGAAGTTTTCCATTTCTCAACCGATCCTTCTACAATCACCATCACCCTGTTTCAGGGCATGGTCAATATTTGGATGGGTGACCACGAGAAAATACCAGACGTCGCCGGCGCATAAGCCCCTTCAGCAACTATGGAACAGAGCGTGAAGGTCGCAACCTCACCTCATCTATACCTTCTGGAGGTGAAAGATTAACAGGCGCCTTTTTCACTGCAGAGGTGAACGGAGTTACAGAGAGAGATTTAAAAGGTGTCTTAAATATAACAGTGCCTAAAAGCATTTGGCAGAGCATTGAATACTGGCACTTCTCGCTGGTGGGGAAAGAAGGGTCATGACCACCACCTGACCACTTGACCACTTTCTCTGGCGAACTACGCAGCCCTTATAAAGCTCGGTAACTGCGACAGGAACCGACCGAAGGCTGTTCCTGTCAGACTGGTCCAACCAGAAAGACAGCAAGCAACTGTCCTTATCTAAACTCATCGAGGACTGGAATAGCAAAACACACACACACACACACACACCAAGGAAAAAAACTAGCTTCAGGTTCCTCGCGTCTTTTTGTTTATTAGTTTGACAGTGGCGTTCTCGGGATTTCTTTCAATTAACTGACGGATTAAGGTGAAATCTTGTGGCGGGGAGGGTGGGGGTGGGGGAAGCTTAGAACCTAAGTATTATTTGTTTTGAATACAATGGTAGACCTATTTTAGGGTGCAAATTCATAATATCCTTTTCTTCTTTTCGTTGGAGGAGTCAAGCGCTTTGTGAGTGCTTGCTAGTTGTTTTAGTAGTCAACGAATAGTTACCATATATTTTAGTTTTTCAACTTTTGCTATGACTATGCGATTTCTATCTTTTATCTGAGCAATACATATATATACATATATATATATATATGTATGTTATATATATATATATATATATATAATATATATATATATATATATATATATATATATATATATATATATATATATATATGTGTGTGTACACAATTATTTTAAATTTTTGTTACTTATACGTCTGAATTTCTTATAATCACAAATATTAAAGGATATATACCGTTCAATATCGACTTTCTTGTACCTGGGAATGACTTCAACAGGTTAGAATCCTTACAGGGGCAGTTTTCTGCACAAATCCATCCTTGATTCCTGACGTAAGAATATGGCAGTGACTACAATTTCGTCTTATTCAGAGCCACCCTCGATTAGATGAAACGGATTATCAGTGATTTACATATATGTATCTATAAGTATATTCCAAATTTATGCCTTATACATCAACAAAGTCAAGTCCAAGCGAGCTATGGCTATTCATACATACATACATACATACATACATATATACACATATATATATACATATACATATTATATGTATAATTTCCAGTATCTCCAGTGCTTTTTCAAGTCTTCCAGGATGAATATATAAAGCTGCTTCGATTCTGCTATACTTATTCATTCCCACGAATTGGTGGTTGAAGCAGCTGTCGGCTTGGGAATGAATAAATATAGCAGTATTGTAGCAGTTTTGTGTGTGTGTGTGTCTCTCTCTCTCTCTCTTCTTGAAGACTCGGAAAAGTATACATACACACACACACAAACACAAACGCATACACATATATATATGTATATATTATATATCTTGATTTAATAATTATAAGAAATCTGACTGCAACTGCTATCTATTCAGAGATGATAATTTATTCCATTAATACCAGAAATGAACTGTTCTTCCCACCGCTTGCACAGGGAGATACTCTCAAACTTTGAGGGCCATGAATGAAAAACCCATGAGAGAGAGAGAGAGAGAGAGAGAGAGAGAGAGAGAGAGAGATACCTATAATTTCTCCACCGGTTAGGATTGGGAATTATCCTCCAAAGAGAGAGAGAGAGAGAGAGAGAGAGAGAGAGAGAGAGAGAGAGAGAGAGAGAGAGAGAGAGAGAGGAGGGGAGGGGGAGGGCTAGAAGGCATTCTGCATCTTATTTTTCGTTCTTTTAGGGCGGCATCTACAATGCAAATGGCGAAACTTGCCATTCTAGTTTTAATTACTTTAACAAGTTGGCAAATTAAGTAAGCATCCCAAGGCAAAGTTCGAGACACGTTTTTCCTTCCATTTCGCCCCTTAAAGAGCACGCAGAGACACCCGGAGGATATTTATAAATAAAACTTTTGAACTTCCCACAGACCCCTAAAGAGTCCTCTTGGGCTGACGATCGCGAGATTTCACTTGCCCGTGGGACGGCCACGTATGCTCGAGTATGTGTGAGGTAACTGCGCTCACATTAAGGACAAGAAAAAATGATAGCAAGCGGATGAATACCATTTATCAATATTTTCAGCTATATCTTCACCTAAGTTACAAAATAAAACATTCAAATGAACTTTGTATTCGTTAGAGTGTGTGTGAAGTAACTGCTTTCACATTAAGGTCAAACAGATATGACAGGAACCGAATTACTATTAATATTTACAGCTACAACTTTACCTAAGTTACAAAATAAGACAGATTCAACAGCAACTTTGTATTCGCTAAAGTTTGTGTGTGTGAGTGTTAACTGCTTTCACATTAAGGACAAACAGAAATGACAGAAACTCGATTACTAATAATTATCCATATTTACAGCTATAACTTTATCTAAGTCACAAAACAAAATGGAATCAATATCAACTTATGTCCCAGTGTTGCTGTTTAAGTAATTGTTTCTTGCAATTTCAACATATTAACATTAAAATAGAAAAAAATCTAAAATATCACCTTGCCTTTTCATTCTAATACTACTGTCCAAATCCTCTTCAACATATTAACATTAAAATAAACAAAACTAAAATATCACCTTGCCTTTTCATTCTAATACTACTGTCCGAATCCTCTTCAACATATAAACATTGAAATAAAAAAAATCTAAAATATCACCTTGTCTTTTCATTTTAAAACTACTGTCCAAATCCTCTTTAACATATTAACATTAAAATAAACAAAATCTAAAATATCACCTTGCCTTTTCATTCTAATACTACAGTCCAAATCCTCTTCAACATATTAACATTAAAACAAAACAAAACAAAAAAACTAAATTATCACCTTGCCTTTTCATTCTAATACTACTGTCCAAATCCTCTTCAACATATTAACATTAAAACAAAACAAAAAAACAAAAACTAAATTATCACCTTGCCTTTTCATTCTAATACTACTTTCCAAATCCTCTTCAACATATTAACATTAAAACAAAACAAAACAAAAAAACTAAATTATCACCTTGCCTTTTCATTCTAATACTACAGTCCAAATCCTCTTCAACATATTAACATTAAAACAAAACAAAACAAAAAAACTAAATTATCACCTTGCCTTTTCATTCTAATACTACTTTCCAAATCCTCTTCAACATATTACTAATAGTACTGTCCAAATCCTCTTCAACATATTAACATTAAAATAACAAAGGGTAAAATATCACCAACAACAAAATCGTAAACAGAAAGAAAATGACAGCTGAAGACAAAGTCTATTGGAGTTTTAGTCACTTCAACAGAAGCGCTTTACTGATTATTGGTTTCGTCAACTCTGACGGCGAGGGTAACAAGTCGTCGGACTGAATAATTTCTGGATCGAATCAATGAGACCTGAGAAAGTTTAAGTAGAATCAACTGGTTCTGGTCTCACAAACTCACGCAGCCAAATCTCTCCTACAAATCCACATAACATATTGCTTCCAGACTCTTTCCATCAAATTACTAATCGCCAGTGTTTAAAAAAAAACTGACCAAACTGACAACAGAAAACAAAGACACTTTTAACAGAAATGGAAAAAGTGTCCATATAAAAAGAGTGATGGAACGAAGGGTCCACAGTCTCTTGCCAGCAACAGCTTAAGACTCGGGAGAAAGAAGTGGACCCAGGGCCAGGAAACAAGCTTCCGGTCAGTTGATTACAGAGAGAGAGAGAGAGAGAGAGAGAGAGAGAGAGAGAGAGAGAGAGAGAGAGAGAGAGAATATCACATTCCGTGCCGTGGTAGCTCAAAGAAGAATACTGGAAAATTAAGACTATTAATCTATTATTATTGGAAATTAAGACTATTATTGCTGAAAATTAACACTATTAAATTAACAATTCAGGTTGTTAATAATCAATTATTTTTATTATATCATAAATTCCTTTCCCTTACTGACGTCAGGGAAAAAGAAAGAACCTGAAAAGGAGGAGAAACGAAAGAACAGAGGCAAGACATGAAGAGATGTCCTATCCTCAATCTCTGGAATCCTTCGCAAGGGACCAAGGACCATCTCAACGATAATCCCCATCGTCCTGGGCCTCCTTCGCCTTGACTACATTTCCATCCTCAAAAGAGAGGAATCCTTCTAGATTCCTGCAAAAATCCTTCGGGATTCCCTTGGGATTCTGTTGAGAATCCTTCGGAAATTGCATGGTAAGTTTTAGAAATCCTATGGAAGTTGCTTGGAATGCTTTGTGAATCCTTCCCAAGTTTCTTGGGGATGTTTTGGAACTCCTTCCAGAGTTGCTTGGGAATAATTTGGATATCCTTTCAAAGTTGTCCGGGAATGTTTTCAAAATCTTTCTGGGATTGCTAGGAATATTATGGAACTTCCGGAGAAATATTTTGGAATCCCTAAAGAGTTATTTGGAATACTAGGGGGATTCCATGTGAAATTGTTTGGGAACTCTCGGGAGGATGTTTCGGAACAGTTCAGCAGACCTATGAACAGGATTCCTGTATCCTCAAAAACCCACCAGGAATCTTTTATTAGCCCTTCTATGAACCTTTGAAAATCCTTTAAAAAAATCCAATGCACTATATTTCGGAATCCTGCGAAAGTCCTTTGGAAACTCGACAGGAGTTGTTTCGGAATCCTCCAAAAGTCAACTGAGAGACCCAGCCTGAAAATCCAGTTTTGCCCTCCTGATATCCTTCTTCCAAGAATGCGATCCGTTTTCCGAAGGATGCCTTCTCGCTTCTTGACCTTTGCTAACCTCCATCCCCATCTCCCTCCCCCCGCCTCCCTCCTCCCTACCTACAAGCCTGACGTGCCAGAATCAAAAATCCAATAAATCACAAATCTGGTCTATCAAGGAAAGGCTCCTCTTGCCTTCACTTCAAAAAGGAAAACAATGCAAGGATCTTCTCGCCTTTAATTCAGATATGGCATTTACCTACTCAATTTAATCATTCTTCATTATGTCACCATATTCTTTAGGGAGTATGCAAGAGAGAGAGAGAGACAGAGAGAGAGAGAGAGAGAGAGAGAGAGAGAGAGAGAGAGAGAGAGAGAGAGAGAGAGTCATAACTTACCAGTCAGCATTCTTGGAAAGCTGCACTTTTGCAGTCTGCCTTGCTTTTTATTTTCCATTTTGGCTTTCATGTTTTTCAGCTAATTACTCAAGGCAATGGATATTGAGCTTATAACATACTCTCTCTCTCTCTCTCTCTCGGAGTTCAATAACCCGGCCGGCTGATGAAGAGTTAGAGGAATTTATTTCTGGTGATAGAAATTCATTTCTCGCTATAATGTGGTTCGGATTCCACAATAAGCTGTAGGTCCCGTTGCTAAGTAACCAATTGGTTCTTAGCCACGTAAAATAAGTCTAATCCTTCGGGCCAGCCCTAGGAGAGCTGTTAATCAGCTCAGTGGTCTGGTAAAACTAAGGTATACTAAACTTTCTTTCTCTCTCTCTCACACACACACAAATGTCGCAGAGTGGAATGACAAAGTGAGAAAAAAAAAAGAGATGAAAAAATACATGAAAACAGATAAGAAATACAAGGAATTTCAGTATGAAAATCCTATTAACAGCATGCTTACGGCAACTCTTTTCATAACTGTAATTCGATACAGTTTAATGCTAAAGATGAGGCTTGGTCTGTTTGTAATGTCTTCAACCTTTAGTAGAATGGCTAGACTTTTATATCTTAAATCAAGGAATAAGAGAAAAAAAATTGACAGATTTCGGTTTTGAAAACTGAAAAGTTTGTTTTGGAATTTTGTCATTTTCTTGTTTCCCTTCGTGTTGACGACCCGATTTCTTGAGTTTCAGATGACGTCCTGTTTTTGGCCTGTTTTCCTTACCACTGACTTGACTGAAGTTTCAATTTGTTGGACTGCCTACAGCGGTCAGGAAATTTTTTTTCCGTTAGCTTTTTTTTTTTTTTAGGAAATATGTCAAGACTTTATTTTTTGATGACGAGAAGCACTTTTTGTAGCTATATTTGGACACATTAATTAAAAAATATATTTTACACACGAACCCATATACATATACATATACATATACATATACATATATATATATATGTATATATATTATATATATATAAATACATGTATGTTTTGTGTGTATATATATATAATATATATATATATATATATATATATATATATATATATATATATATATATATATATATATATATATATATATATATATATATATATATATATATATATATATATATATATATATATATATAGAGAGAGAGAGAGAGAGAGAGAGAGAGAGAATCAGAGAATCTTCACAGTTAAAACGCAGATGTTTGATTGCAAGAACATATCACGCCTTCGCTACTCTATTTTTCACACACATCTGGTTTCTCCCGCACATTATAGTTATCAATATCTTAAGTAACTTCAAATATTACTTCAAAAATCGCCAGTAACTACGTATTCAAGCTCGTATGTAATAATAAAATAAGGCTCCAGAGGACAGAAAATTGCAGACGAATATCTGCCATAAACAAATAAACGAATACATCAGTTAAATAAATAAATAAAAAAAAAAGACACGGTCTCTGAGCTCATCGTTTACCTCAATGCACTCTTAATAAATTTAATTATTTAGCAAAGCACCGGCATTAAAATGGTAATTTGAAGAACTGACGCCAGATAATTGCCAATCAATAAATCGATCAATCAATCTGAATGCTCATGCCACATGAAATTTTCAAGGAAACACTGGGGAATAACACACATACTAACCAAAGGAATAACAACGAATACTTTATTATTTTCAAAGCTAACTTTTGTTGTATTACGATAAAAATCAATAATAATAATAATAATAATAATAATAATAATAATAATAATAATAATAATAATAATAATGAACACCAAGACCGCCAACATATTACACACCTTATTTCTTGGCAGGACATTCAACATTCAAGCGAGTAATCTCAAGCACATTCTCAAACACATAAATATCTCGGATTGCATTAACTTGCGATGTCTAATTTGTCAGCAGGTATGCAAAATAAAAAAAAAGGATAAAATGCAGAGAATTTCATACATTTATTCTGTTCAGCGTCCGGAGTCAACAGGGCTGATTGTGAGTGTTTGTGTGTATGTACGTACGTACGCACAAGTGTGTATGTATGTGTGTATGCATATATATATACTGTATATATATATATATATACACTTGCATATACAGTACGTATGTATATATTCATAAAAAATCTATAAATCAACACACACAAACATATATATATATATATATATATATATATATATATATATATATATATATATATATATATATATATATATATATATATATATATATATATATATATATATATATATATATACTCGGAATATAGAGAGTAATTTTAAGATCAAGAATAATATTTACATATAGTATGCAGCCTTACACAAGAAGAACTTTACTTACGCACAAGTGTGTATGTATGTGTGTATGCATATATATATACTGTATATATATATATACACTTGCATATACAGTACGTATGTATATATTCATACAAAAAAATCTATAAATCCACACACATAAATATATATATATATAT
>NC_089795.1:42195267-42200267 GCF_040412425.1 Macrobrachium rosenbergii
TACCTGGAATAACAACTATTGATTAACCCAGGGTATAAAGCTAGCAACCACACTCAAAGACTTGCTAAAACCTGGTGTATCTCCTCTATGGAGAAAGATGAATGGTGAAACAATACATAAATATTACAAATACATATATGTATATATATATGTATATGTGTATGTATATATATATATATATATATATATATATATATATATATATATATATATATATATATATATGAAGAGAGAAGAGAGAGAGAGAGAGAGAGAGAGAGAGAGAGAGAGAGAGAGAGAGAGAGAGAGAGAGTTAGTAGCTATAGATAATCTACAAAAATATAGTAATACAGTAATAGTATACCCAAGTACTCATTGCTTTAATTCCAACTTCGGATACATACCTAGGCAACAAACATTGCAACTGATAAACTGAACGAAGGCGTAAAATGGCATATTGTGCTGTATTAAAAATAAATCTAAAAGTTTTATAAATTAACAGCGCACGGATCCCCTTGTAACTTCCGTCTCTGAGAACAAAAGTGAAGGACGGAGAGAAGGATGAGAAACGGGTGAGGGAGAGGGGAAGGGGAAGGGGAAGGGGAAGGGGGAAGGGGAGGGAGGAGGAGACAGGGGAGTGGTAGAAGAAACGCTGGTTTTAAATCCGGTCCCCCATCATCCCTCACCAATCTCTCACTATGAGAGAAGAGAGAGAAGTGTTCTTGCCCGAGTATTCAACATGAAGAATAAAGTACATTCAATTACAAACATTAAAAACTATATATAAGAGAAGAGAGAGAGAGAGAGAGAGAGAGAAATTAAACTTAAGATGCCTCTGTATCACAAGCAGCTTCTTCATCCAATCCATACAGCCATCATGCACCGTTCATTTGTAATAAATCATTGATCAAGGGTCCTTCAACAAAAGCTGTCGTTGTTTTTCAATATAATCTCCTTTCCTCTACTCTCCTTCATTTTTCATTTTCCTTCTCTCTTTCCTCGCTCATTGTAGCTTCTCATTTTCATTTCATTCATGTATTCCTTTGTAAACTTTAATATAATTTACGTTGCATCCGCTTCGCTTTTATATAAGCGTTTACTATAGTTAGACCGCCATGAAAGCTGCCCTTGCATGCCTGTGCTTACTGAAACAGTATATAAATGTAAATACAATACAAGAAAAAGTGAATATTTATACCCATCCGATGAATAATCTTGGTGTGATGAATGATCACAATGAAATAAGAAGGAAATCGTTAAAAAGATAATAAGGAATCCATTTTCTTCCAAATACCACAAATAACATCAACAAATTCTGACGAATTTTAAAACGTTTCTATAAATTTTTTTAATAATTTATCTACTATAATGGAACTTGCAAACGTTTTAAATATTTTGTTTTAACACAGGATGCTTAAGGAGCAAAAGAAACGTTACACTGGCGGTATTCTTAAAGAAGACCTTCCATTATCGTTACTTGAAATTACCCACAAAGCAGGAAAACACGGTTTACAGTGTTTTCTGTTCGGTACATTTTCATATTTCTCATAAATACCTATCTATCTGGAATGCTTGGGTTCAGTCTTAGGAATAGCCTTCAGTCTTATGCATGGTTTTCTTAATCCTCAATAATTAGTGTTAAGGATTGAAAATATTTTTTTAGGTACATATCAAATCGTAAAAATACTTTCTCTGTTTGACGTAAGGTCTATAAAATATCTTCACTGCATGCTATCAAGTCTTCAAAACCTTACTTTTCTTGCTACCATTCCATGGAAATACCCTCTCTTTGCCAGTAAAATTAAAAATACTTTCTACGTGTACTGCTGCAAAATACTTCAACATAAAATGACTCTGTTGTTAGAAAAGCACAAAATCCTTCTTTGAAAAATATCTCTCTATTCGTCACTTTTAAATTACCTTTAAAAACTGAATAATTCCGTGCAGTACTATTTTTTCATTATATTGCAACAAAAATACCGAGGGTGACATAACATATGCGCAAATGCTCTAAAGGACGTGATGGGGAACCTGAAGAGAAGAAAATAAATATAAAAAAAATGGTAAAAGATAAATTCTGTCGCTAGCTTCGAAACTGTCAAAGTTATTCAAGGTGAACGATAAGAGGAAGTCAGAATTTCCTTTTTGTTACGCTTAATATAATCATAACAATTTTTACCACGATTTAAAAAAAAAGTCCATTCAGAGGTTTTCCTGGATCTGAGATTAACCATTGCTTGTTTATTTGTTTTTTTTTTTTTATCTTACAGCGGGGAACGGTACTGTTACATAAGTGTTGCTTTGGAATTCTTGTTCCTCCATTACTCTCCTACTGAGTAATTATTTTCGAAGCTGTCTTGAAATATGATGGAATAATTCATATATCAAAGTCTGGAGCAAAAGAGAGAGAGAGAGAGAGAGAGAGAGAGAGAGATTTTCCCTTTTGTTCTGAACAGATACACTAAAGAATCACTTACCACCCCATTTTTCCGAAGGTGAACAGCAGGAAATAGGGAGATAATTCCAAGCACTTACCTGTAAATAAAAGAAATAAAAGGAATAAGTAACAAAATCCACATAAAATCTTTAAAACAATCTGAAAAACAAAGGAGGTATAGATAAAAAAAATTGTTGGAAGTGTTGTCACACGTCCATTGAAACTACTAGTAGATAATGAAATACCGTACTGTAACACTGTTACAGTTTTGTACAGAGAGAGAGAGAGAGAGAGAGAGAGAGAGAGAGAGAGAGAGAGAGAGAGAGAGCCATCATCATCTCGAAATAATATCTACCGCGATATTCTGGTAATACTTGAGAGGATAATTCTTGAGTGGTTTGTTGGCAACACTGCCCAGCTAGTTTACATACAGGCCACAGGATACGCGAGGCGGACGCGCGCGCGCGCGCACACACACACACACACACACACACAACGCGTAACACCAGTAGCTAAGGTTTTAAGCACAACAGCTGAGCAAGGTGGCATTTGAACAACCTTGATTGCCACGTGTCTAGGCAGAATTACCTTGCTCAGGGTGGCAAGATGACTAAAAGGCGGGTACCTGAAAGGTCATACTGCAGAGAGAGAGAGAGAGAGAGGAGAGGTATTTATGTCTCATGTCTCACAAGACATTACATTTAAGATGAGAGAGAGAGAGAGAGAGAGAGATTATGACTCATCCATGATAGCACACATTTAAGATATGTGAAAGAGAGAGATTGACTGTGTACGACTAATGTTTTGGGCTAGACTTTTACCAAAGGTGGGATCTACATAATAATAATAATAATAATAATAATAATAATAATAATAATAATAACAATAATAATAATAATAATAATAATAATAATAATCTTTACTCAAATTGAAGGGTATAACAAAGTACATGGAGTGGAAACAATGTAGTAAGAAGGTAAAAAAAAAGTGTAAAAAACTCAAGAATCAAATTAAATAGTTATTAATGACATCACAACATTGCACTTTGAAGCTTTATCATTGACGAACGAAACAAGACAGATATCTGTGCATTAAATGAGAAACATGACGCAAGAGCAACCCTGTAATCTGCGTTGGCTAAGATTTTTTTTTATTAAAGACAAGTAATATCTAAGGGCATTAACGTTCTTTCCATGGAAGACATAAGCTCAATAATATCAGAGTGAATATATTATTATTATTATTATTAGTGTGTGTGTGTGTGTGTATTATTATTATTACTGTACCTCACCTTGGGATTATTTAACTGAAGTCCGCCCCTCAAATTTTTTTTTTTCACCAATATGTACAAAAACACAAGACTGAATACGTTCCAAGAATGGAGACGCTCTCTCTCTCTCTCTCTCTCTCTCTCTCTCTCTCTCTCTCTCTCTCTCTCAAGAGACAGGAAGTAGCATGGGGTGATAAAAGCAAACATGCAACCTTCCATTTATTATAGAAAAATGGAAACTAACTCCACGTGTATTGCGCGAGCGCACACACACATTTTCCTTCTCACTCTGGTTCTCTCTAGTCTCCCTGAAACAAAAACTTCTGAATACGGAATTTTGTTTTTCTCTTCCTCTCTTTCACCACACCCTTACATATTTACGCGTTTTGTACTGTATTTCGAAAGGAAATAAAATGCTTCTATTATATATACTGTATATATACATGTATATATATTATACATTATATAAATGTATGTATTTATAAATATCATACATATATATATATATATATATATATATATACTATATATATAATATACACACACACACACACACACAGTAGTATGGCTGGTACAAATAATGTAGTGTATGTCCTCCATCTTTTTATCAGATATCACATTACACCGCTGAAATCTATTTTCTCACTGGACCTTCAACATTATCATTCTATCACGAGACCGTATTTATTGTCTGACATGGTCATTACGTCATCAAGTGAGTTCCACAGCATAACCACAATGACAGGTTGCACCATTGTCGAGAGTCTTGCAGTTTCCTTCTAGCAACACTATCACTATCACTATCATCATCATCATCATCACAATCGTCATTATCATCACCATGTACAATGATTCTCCCCGACAGATGGTCGATCATTTCGTGTCGAAATGAAGATGCTTCTGTTCCTTAGCATTACAGCTGCATGCAACACTGCAAGCGTTTTTAAGAAAAAAATTAATATTATGGTTATTTTTAACTCCTCTGCTTTACAGGTGATGCAACACTGCAACTGTTTTATAAGAGAAAAACTGATATTGATGTTATTTTTAACTCCGTTGCATTACAGGCGCATGCAACATTGCAACTGTTTTCATAAGAGAAAAATTAATATCATTGTTATTTTCCAATTCGTTTGCATTACAGGTGTATGCAACACTGCAACTGTTTTATAAGATAAAAATTAATATTATGGTTATTTTTCAATTCATTTGCATGCATGCAGCATCGCAACTCTTTTGTTAAAGAAAAAATATTAGGATTTTTTCAGGTCATTTGCATTATAGATGCATGCATCACTGCAATTCTTTTGCAAA